>NW_005199770.1:172294-275385 GCF_000372725.1 Emiliania huxleyi CCMP1516
TGCTCTGCGGTGGCGGTGGCGGTGGCGGGGGGGGGGGGGGGGGGGGTCTGCGGCGAGGAGGACCCAACTCCCCCGCGAAGATGACGACTGTGGGCGCGGCGGGGAGCATGCCCTACAGGAAGGCGAAGTTGAGGGCGTCCGCGTCCGCGACTCCGAAGAGCTCGGCGAGGGCGCGGGCGATCAGCGGCATGGCGAGCACCTTGGGGCCGGGGCGGAGGGGGGGGGGGGGGGGTCGGATGACACTGTGGGCGCGTGTGGCTGCGCAGGCGGTGCTAGGACGGGCTCTGTCTCCGATACGTGACCAGGCAGTGTCTCCGGGCAGTGTCTCCGCTGTCTCTCGCCTTTCCACAGAGGACGCTGGTGCAAACCGCGGCTGTATCTAGGCTGTCTCTCGCATCTCGGCTGTCTCTCGCGTCGCCGCAGAGGACGCTGGTGCAAACCTTGGCTGGTTCTAGGCTGTCTCTCGCATCGCGGCTGTCTCTCGCCTCGCGTGTGCGGCGGTTTTACTGCAAGGGCACACGCGCGGTCCTGCCCAACGTCTACGCGAGCGGTGATGTCTGCGGACCTCCTCGCCTCGATGTCGGGTGTGTAAGGTCCTCGGGAACAAGCTCTGCCCATCGTGCCGCGCCTTTGCGACGACCAGCGACGACATCATCCAACAAAAATCTCTCATCTCCACGACGCGCAGTGCGCCGCGCAGGCACTCAAGGCCAGGCGCGCCGTAGCGGCGAACGTCGCCAAGCAGAAGACCTTCCAGAGCGTCATCGTCGACAACAAGGTCGAGGTCGCGCGCGCGGCGGGCAAGGTCAAGGCGATGGCGGCGCGCGACGGGATTGGCTTTTGCCCAAACTTCAACCAGAGACCGCCCTCCCGTGCAAGACCAGCGCTCGCTGCCGCTACGCGCCGTGCGTCAACTTTGAGGCGCTACTCCACACCGCCTTCAAGGACACAGTCTACGAGCGCATGCCGAGCGCGGTCAGGCTGGGCACGAGCCGCGGGCGGCGCGCAGACCGGCGCGGCGGACGCGGCCGCGGCGGCACCAAGAAGGACTGGGCGAGTATCGCTCGCGGAGCCGCCCGCTCCCCCTACGACGGCGGCCCACGCCTCGAGTCGAACGAGGCCTCGCTCTACGAGGGGAGCGACGAGGAGTTCTAGGAGCGGCCGCCGAGTTGGTGCCTGGGTGACTTGCTGATGAGAGCGCCTTCCAGGCGGGCAGTCGTGCCCCTCACCTAAGGTCATACGGCGGCGTCAGAGGGGGGGAGGGGCGCGAAGGGTGAACATGGAGGCAAGCAGGTGGTGGGCATGCACCTGGCCAAAGCCGGCGACCTCAAAGTTGTCGTTGCTTGTGCGGAGCGTGAAGGGGACCGGATCGGCAGCAGCGCGGGCGGCAAAGGCCGGAGAGGCCGGAGAGCCGTCCGACGGAGGCCGGTCGTGCATCGGCGCGTCGGCCGTAGGGGCCGTGGGGGGGGGCGGCATCCATCGCTGCGGGTCGTTGCGGGCCGACGATTGTGGACTGATCGATCGTGGCGGGCGGATTTCGGCTGGGACGTTCTACGGTTAAACAGTGAGCGTCGGCGCGGACACCAGAGACTTATAAGGGTAGATATAAACAACCCAAAATGCGCCGAGGCGAGATCGGCGGGACGCCCGACCGGGCGCCGAAGACGCTGGACAGATGGCGAGACCTGTTCATCGACGAACCCCGGGCACGCAAGGCATACTCAACGTTCCATCGCGAAAGCGAGATGTGGCAGCGAATCAAGGAGATCTACTCCGGCGAGCTCAAGAGACGCACGCTCGGGGGGTACGGCGGCGAGTGCGCCACCCAAGAGGACGCCGCCTTCACGCCAAACGAGAGGGGCAGCGCCATCGTGACTCATCGCCACGACGACGCCCCACCAGCGCCCACAGCGCACAGGGCAACTCTACTCCATCCTCGGGGTGGCAGCCGACGCGACGACAGATATGGTGCGACGGGCGTACAGACGGGAAGCACTGCTCTGGCATCCGGACAGGAACAGAGACGCACCAGCAGACGTGCAGAGCCGGGCGGGAAGCGAGATTCAAACTCGTGAACGAGGCACACGAAGTCCTAACAGACGCGAGCAAGAGACGGGCGTACGACTCGAGGACACGAGGCCGCAAGGCACGAATGAGCCCAACAGACACAAAGGCTGCTAAGCAAGGCGGGCCTGGACCTCGCACAACGCCGAAGGGAGCTCGAGCTAGCCACCATCGACCTAATGCTGCCGAGCATCCAAGAAGTAGCCAACGACGAACGAGAATATGACCGCGCCAGCTACTACGAGCACAGGATGGAGGAAGCGGCGCGCCGCGGCGCCATCGAGTCTGTCTTGTTCTCCCTGGTCTACGCGCACGAGAGATCGTTGGGAGGGAGGAACGCCCCACTCACGAGAGCCCAGGGCGGCAAACTCTCTCGGCGGTGACCATCGAGGAGACAGGTCGAGAGGAGCTCGTCTTCCAGCCAGCAAGGGTGAGGGAGGCCGTGAGGACACACATGGTCGCCCAAGGAAGGGGAGCCCCCTGCAGCACAGCCGGAGCGAGGTCCATGCTGGGATGGGCGGCAGCGAGGGGCACCAAGACTAGCGACCCGCATCCCGACGACACCGCAAACCCCACCGCATGGATCGATCGAATCTACACGACTCGGGCACTCCATAACGCGCTCCGCCGCATGCGGCCAAAGGGACAGGCCACGGGCATCGACGGATGGCCAGGGGTGCTCATGCGATGGGCCCCGATGACGGTGCAGCGCCAGTACCTGGCACAGCTCAGAAGGGCGGCAGCGGCCGACAGCTACCCGAACCAATGGCCTATCAGCCTCGTCACCCACATCCCAAAGCCCGGCAAGAGCACCTCCCGGCTTGACAAGATGCGCGACCTGTGGAACTGCCCACACGGGTGGAAGATCAACACCCACATCCTACGGCCAGAATACGAGCGGGTGCGCAGGTCGGTCGTGCCGGGCTGCAACAGAGGATCCTACCACGCAATGCCAGCTGGCCCTGCGGGTGCACTTCGCCCATGGCCGTGTGCTCATCCGGCGGCACTGCTTGCTGCATGGCCACAGAAAGACGCCATTTTAGGTGCCATTGACGCCATTTTTGCACGGTGCTTTGCGCACTTTGCATTACGTATGGGACCACCTGCGACTGGGGCGGTCCTCGCATTCCAGCTGGCGTGGACGACTGCTGTCCTCCTGTTGGCCTGCTGGCTCCTCGTTCGAAGCTGAGCAGGTTGGTCCTCGCTGCAAAGCCTGCGGTTTGCATGTGTCGGACTGGTGGCGCAGCGCTGCACGCACTGCGGCGCGGATCCGTTTGACCCATTGCGCCCGACCGTAGGACGGGCGCGGTCGGTCGTGGCCTGGTGGCGGCACTCGCCTCCGGCCTGGCCAGCGTCAAAGCGAGTCGCCCAGGCTCCCTGCTGGGCGGCTCGCGTCAGTGTTTGTAACGGTTCGAAGAAGCTCTTTGTTCACGGTTCCACCGTGAACGTTCACGGTTCCACCGTGAACAGGAGATTGGTCGAGGCTATGCACAAGCGATGCGCGTAGACTCCGTGTGGCTCTGGGCTGCAGCCTGTTGGAGAGCCGAGTCGCTTTAATAGCACGGCCGGGCACGGTCGTACCTCGCGTGCCCTCAGTGCGAAGAAAGAAAGAAAACAGACAAGGGAGGGATGGGAGAACGGCACGCCGCCACCACACAGGGATTTTAAGGAGAGGAGTGTGATGCGCTAGCCGTCGCCCTCATCTCAGCCAGCCTTCTTTTTCCGCATCTCACGCCCTCCCTGCTCTCCCGCCGCCCTCCCTGCTCTCCCGGCGCCAACCCGGCCCTCCGTGCTCTCATGCCGCCCTCCGTGCTCTCCACCATGTCCGCGTCGTCTACGAAACCCGAGCGCCGTCCAGGACGCGACCACACCAGACTCGGCGCCTCTGAGACAGCGCAGGCGGCCGGCTCGCCCTTCGCCTTGCCGCCTCCTCCCTGTCAAGCCACTCACCCACGCCGCCCCTGCGCCGTGCTGCAGGCGCAACGATGGCATCGTCACCTACCCACGCCGGCGAGACGGGCACGGCGATGGTCGTGTTTGAGCCGGCGACGGGCGCTCGCTCGCATCGGCCGACTCAGCCCGAGCAGAACCAGAACCTGCACAGCTACCAGCGCAACCTCCCGCGCCTCATCGCTGAGCGTGCGCTCTCCGTCGCGGTGCGTCGGCCTTGCCGCCCGATCCCGCACCGCTCGCTCTCTCTGACACGGCGGCCCGCACATCTGTACGCAGGAGCGAATCCGCAACGCGGCATCCGACGGCGGCACGTGCCCCTCCCACCCCGCCGGAGGATGCGCGTGCACGCCCTCCCAGCGCGGTGCCGCCGAGTTTGCGCTCCACCGCACCTCGGTCGCCGACCTCTGTCCCGGCTCCGGCAAGAGCTTCGCCATCCACCAGGGTTCGCCCACCCTGCGCGGTGCCCATGTCCCCAGGCACGCGCGCGCTGACGCCACTCCTCCCCTCGCCCCCTTCGCAGGCATCCTCCTCCTCCCTCTCGCCCTCGTGAGCCAGTCCTTCCCCGACGGCTGCGGCGTCGCGCCCACCGCCGGCCGCCACCTCGTCGTCTTTCCAAACAAGAGCAACGTCGTCTCGCTCCTCGCGGAGGGAGCGGACCTCGACGCGCGCTGCCGGCGCTGCGCTCGACGCGGCCGCCGGGCTCGCGACCCAAACTGCGACGCGTGCAGCCGCGAGGTGCCGCTCAGCACTGCTCAGCACTGCTCAGCACTGCTCCCCACCACCAGAGGACAAGGGCCCGGCTCTCTCGCTCCCGAGAATGACAAGTCCCGGCTTCTCCTCGCTCAGGTGCGCGCGTCGGCCGCGCGGAGCAACCTCTGCCGCAAGCTCGGCCTCAGCCCGGAGCAGGCGGTCGAGTACGCGCGCCGCATCTACGTCATTCCGGCCGGCTTCGACCCGGCCAACAACCCGCAGCAGGCGCGCGACTTTGCCGAGGCGTGGGTCGTGCTCTGCACCGTCACAAAGGCGTGCCGCGCGTGCAACGCGGGCCACTTTGCGGAGCGGCACTTCAAGGCCCTCTGGATGGACGAGGCGCACATCGGCAACGACGCGAGCGAGGCGAACCGCGCGAGCAACGACGCCACCGCCGCCTGGTGGCGGCTGCAGACGGCGCTCCGCTCCTCGCTCGTCTTCGCCTTCACGGGCACGATCGCGCGCTGGATGCAGCCCGTCATCGAGGGCGGCGGGCTGCTCGTCCGGCACACGTACGGCGACCAGTACCGCGAGCGCAAGGCCGCCAAGCTCGTCGTCTCGACCCTCTGCACCAGCGGCCTCGTCCTCGACGGCCGCACCATCGGCGAGGAGCCGCTCAACGACCACGACCGCGTCCTGCTGCACACGGTGCGCCTCGCCGCGCTGCCCTCTCCGCCCTCTCTTCTCCGCCCCGACTTGCGCCGCCGCCGCCCACGCGCCCCTCCAGGACGAGCGCGCCCTCCGGGAGACAGCCAAGGTCTTCCTGCTCTCCCTGCTCGGCCAGCGCCAGCAGACGGGCATGATGCTGCTCGGCATGGTGTTCGCCAACATGAACGTGAGCGGCGCGACGCCGATCGAGGCGCTCTGGCGGCTCGTCTGCCGCGTGGCCGCCCGCCTCCCCCCTGCCCGGTCTCGGGGCGGCGGCTCCGCATCGCCTTCGTCTATACCGCGGTGAGCAGCGCGGCGGACGCCGAGCCGTTTCGCGACTCGGACGCCGTGCTGAGCCGCTTCACCAACCTGGACTACGACGTGCTCATCGTCGCGCAGAAGGGCAAGCTCGGGTACAACAACCCGCTCATCAAGCTCATCCTCAACCTCCACTGCCACAGCCGCACCCTCGAGTCGCGCAACGTCCAGATCCAGGGCGTCATGCGCGCCATCCGCATACTCCGCCTCGACGACGCCTGGCTCAGGGCGGTCGCGCGGCGGCACGGCTTCTGGGAGGCGGTGGTGGCGTACGTCACGCCGCTGCTCGAGCGGAACGAGCACCAGGCCGCCACGCTCATCGAGCTCGACGCCCACTACGAGACGAACCAGGCCAACATCCGCCAGTGGCTCGCCGAGCAGGGCGCGTCCGAGGCGCTGCAGACGCAGTCGCTCAGCCTGCTCGAGCTGCTGCGCGCGGCGCCGCAGGAGGAGAGCGAGCACAGCGACAGCACCGAGGGGACGGTCGTGGGGGAGGCGAGCAACGGCGACGGCACCGAGGAGGGGGAGGAGGAGGAGGGCGAGGAGGGGGGCGAGGAGGAGGGCGAGGAGGAGGACGACGAGGAGGCCGCTGCCCGCCGGCTCGAGGAGCTGCGGCGGCAGAGTGCGGAGGAGGCGCGGCTCGCGCGCGAGCGGGCGCGCCTCGAGCGCGAGCGAGCCGAGCGGCAGGCGGCGCGGCGCGAGGCGCGCGAGACGGCTCGGATCCGGCGCGAGCAGGAGCAGCTCAACCGCTTCCGCGCGGCGCTAGAGGTGCTCGCGCACGTCGAGGACGGCGCCGAGCTGCTGCTCGTCCGCTTCGCGCCTGCGCCCGGGCGGCAGCAGCTGTACGTGGTGCGCGGCTGGCGGCAGCGCCGCTGGGTGCAGCTCGCCCGCGCGCGCGGGACCACCGAGGTGGCGCTCGAGTACGACCAGACCCTGCTTCGAGTCAAGGTTTGCTGCGGGCGCGAGCAGTCGCAGCTGCGGCAGCTCAACCACACCAGGCTCCGGCAGCACTTCCGCGCCGCCGCCGCGCGAGGCAGGGCGCTGCCACTTCCGCCCACGCCGCAGCCTCCGCAACCGCAGCCGCCTCACCAGCCGCCGCAGCAGCCGCAGCCGCCACAGCCGCAGCCACAGCCGCAGCCGCCGCCACAGCCACAGCCACAGCCACAGCCACAGCCGCCACAGCCGCAGCCGCCACAGCAGCCGCAGCCGCAGCAGCCGCAGCCGCAGCCGCAGCCGCAGCCGCAGCCGCAGCCGCAGCCGCAGCCGCAGCCGCAGCCGCCGCCGCCGCCGCCGCAGCAGCCGCAGCCTCCGCTTCCGGCGCCACGGCCTCAGCCGCCGCAGCCACCCCAGCCGACTCCGCCGTTACCGCCTCAGCTGCCGCAGCCTCGGCCAGTCACGCCCCCAGTGCGGCCGGTCGAGCCTCCCGCAGCGCCGCGGCGGCAGCAGCAGCATGCTGTAGCCCTGTCCGCGCCCCTCTCGCTCGAGCGACTCGTCAACAACATCGCCGGCGGCGTGGTGGCCTCGGGAGTCCTCGGACAGCTCCGCCGCATCTTCGCTGCCGCCGAGGCGACGGGCAGCGCTGACGCCTTTGGCGAGCTCGGCGAGGTCCTGGACGGCATGCGCACGGACGGCGTGGCGGAGGCGGTTCGCGCGGCGCTGGAGCGGCTGCGCGACCGCGTGTCGGAGATCGTCGGCGGGGACGCGCCCAGCTGCAGCGTCTGCCTCGAGCACGTGGGTATCGACGCAGTCCGCCTGATGGGCTGCTGCTTCGGCGTCGTGTGCGCCGGCTGCCTTCCTCAGATCCCTCTCAACGACGGCCAGCGCCTCTGCCCGCTCTGCCGCCAGCCGCTGACCACGTCGGCGGTCGTGTCGGACAGCAGCTCGTCGTCCGAGTCGCCCGGCGGATCCGTCAACGGACCGGGCGATAGCGACGGCGACGCCAGCTCGGACGGCGGCAGCTCGGACAACAGCAGTTCGAGTGGCGGCGACTCGGGCGCTTCAGGCGGCGGCGATGCTGGCAGCGGAGGCAATGCTGGCGGCGGCGACGACGGCGGCGGTGACGACGGCGGCGGTGACAGCGGCGGCGGTGACGGCGGCAGCGACGGCGGCGACGGCGGCGATGGCGGTGACGGCGGCGCAGCTGCAGACGAGGCAGCCCAGCACCTCGTCCCGCTCCTCGGCGCGCTGCGTGCGCTGCGCTCCCGCCCTCTCGACGAGCGCACCTACTCACTCGTCTATGTGCCGCTCATCCACGCCATCCTCGGCACTGGCGAGTACGCAGCGCAGCAGGCGGCGTGGGCGTCTCACGACCCGCGCTGGGCGGTGCTCGTGGCCGACTACCGCGCCTTCCTCATGGCTGTGCCAGCGCTCGCCCGGCTCCTGCAGCCGGGCGCGGTGCGCCAGTTCAACGCGCGGCACGCGCCGGGCTGGCCGTACATCCACGCGGCGCCGCCGGCAGAGGCGCCCGCCAACGCGCTGCTGCAGCCGTGGCCGCTGCTGAGCGCGGGACTCGGCGTGACGCAGGAGGGGCTGCTCTCGCAGTCTCCGGCGCTGCTCGCGCGGCTGGACGAGATGGTCGTCGGCTGGGAGAACGCACTCCACCTGCCGGACGGAGGCGGCGACGGCGGCGGAGGTGAGGGCGGCGGCGGCGGCGGCGACGACGGCGATGGCGACGGCGGCAACGGCGGCGGCGACGGCGACAGCGGCGGCGGCGGCGACGACGAGGAGACGGGCGGCGGCGGCGACACTGACGGCGCATCTGGAGGCGGCGCGGCGCCGGCCCCCGCAACGCCGCCTCCCCCACCACCGCCGCTGAGCCCGCCGCTGCCGGCCGGCGCGCTGCTCAATGCGCCCTACGAGGTCGTGTACTCCACGGCCACCCAAGACGCGCGCAGCGCGATGACGCTGCAGCTCGACCACGGGCACAGCTCGGCGCGCAGCCGCTCCGCCCGGCGCGTGATGGGCGCCGCCGCCGGGCGGGAGAACGGGCGCCTCTACCCAATGGTCGAGGCGGCGCTGCGCGAGCTCGGCTGCTGGGGCCGGCACAACCGGCGCTCCGGCTCGGCGGTCGTCGCCCGCATCCTGCAGGAGTTCCCCGCCGTCGAGGCCGAGTACCTCCGCCGGCGCCAGGACCCGGCGCAGCGCATGACGTCTCGCCTCAACGGCCTCCACCACTACGGCGACATGACGCGCTCGCCGTACCGCCTCGTCAACTTCGGCTGGGAGGACGGGCACGGCGACATGGCCTTCGAGGACGGGAGCGGCAGGGACCGCCCCTTTGCCGAGGCGGTGGTCTTTTGGCTCACCGAGTGAGTCTGAGGTGCCCCAGGCGCACCGTTGAGCAGCTCGCTCAGCGGGGCGTGTACGGCACGGCGGCGGGGCCGGCCAACGAGTCGGCGGCCTCGTCCGCCATGACGGAGCGGGAGGTGCGGCGCGCGCTCGCCCTGCTCTACCCGCACCGCATCGGCCAGCCGGGCTTCACGCCGCTGACGGCGGGCTGCGGCTTCGCCCTCAAGGGCCTGTACGACAAGGCGCACGTCTGCCGGCGGCGCCGCCGGACGGGCGCGCGGGGCCGGCAGCCGATGGAGTACTGGCTGCCGGCGCCGCGCGGCGCGGGCGCGTTCGCCTGAGGCGGCGAGGGGGCTGAGTGAGAGGGGCGGCCGCTCTGAGCCACGCAGTTGGGCAGAGATGTGCACGCGACGAACGCCCGCGCGTGCGGCCCTCATGTGCACAGAGAGGCGACAAGTGTGTCTCTGGCGCTTACTGATGGAAGTGTGCAACATCGTTGTACTGCTGAATGCGCAAAAAATAGCACTATCGGTACGTTGAGCCCAGCGGAGCAGACGGCATCGGCCGCCGAGGGAACGTTGGGAAGAGGCACGAGGAGGGCGGCGACCTCAACCGACTATGGAGGACCCGTCGCCAGACGACGCAGGGCGGACGACGGGGAGGCGGAGCAGACGCGCAGGGCGAGACGAGGGAGGGAGCAGGATGTTGCGGAGATCAGCAGGAGGATGTACGACGAGATTAGGAGCAGCAGGGACCCGAGGGACCATGTGGAAGACGGCTAGTGCTAGTCCCCCATCGGGAGGACGACCCCGGCTAGTCGCCGACCACACCCACAAAGAACCCTGCACAAAGACCGCAGGGCGGGGACCTGTTCCTTTTTACCCATCTCCTAGTAGAGGTGTCCGTTTTATTTATTTATTTAGAGCCCAGTAGGTAAAGGGTGTGGAGCTGAACTCAAACCCAAGTAAAGGGAGCGGACCGTGAGCTAACGGGATCCCACTCTGCGCCACCACCCCCTACATCCTAGCTCATAGCCCCTAGCTCATAGCCCCTACCAGCGCGGTAGGCTGCACCCTTGGCGGCTCCTTTGTGTTTTGGAAAGAGACTCTTCTTAGCGGCTCCTTGAAGGGGTGTGTGTTTTTGAACGATTCTCTCCTCAGCGGCTCCTTGAAGGGGTGTGTGTTTTTGAACGATTCTCTCCTCAGCGGCTCCTTGAAGGGGTGTGTGTTTTTGAACGATTCTCTCCTCAGCGGCTCCTTGAAGGGGTGTGTGTTTTCAGAAAGAGAAAGGGGAAACAATCAACCTTCCTTTGTTTAGCAAAACAAGGAGCCGAGCCCCAGTCGCCCTTTGACCCGCTCTCCTTCATAATGACGAACATACACACAAATCCCAACACACACACCCCTCAAAGGCTGGCCCTCCGGGCCAGCCCCCCCGTAGGGGGCTGCGGCCTCGATTCTGGCCTCCAAATCCGCGACGGAGGACCGAGCGGCGAGTTCCAGCATGCATGGAGGCCTCCGGATCACAGGCTGCCCGAAACACCGAGAGGGGTCGCGCGGCGCGCAAAGAGCTCGGGCGAGGATGCTGGGATGCGCCACGGACGCCCGCGCGAACGGGAAAAAGGAACGACAGCGGCGTCTTTGCTCGGCGACGCCTGAGCTCGTTCCTGTCGGCGCGACGGCTGCTGCAGGTACGTCGCGACCCTACTGTCTGTGGCTCGGCGATGCGGGCTCCACGGCCGTGCCGCGTCCGTAGGTTGTTCTGCGTCATCGCCCACTCCTCGGGATACGCCTCCCTCGTGTACACCTCCAGCGCCGCCTCGTTGTGCTCGATCGCCGCCTCGACGTTGGCCGCCTTATCGCCGCGAATGCGGTCGCTGTACGCGGTGGCGAGGTTCATCTGCGTCATCGCCCACTTCTCGGGGTACGCCGCCCTCGTGTACACCTCCAGCGCCGCCTCGTAGCGCTCGATCGCCGCCTCGACGTTGGCCGCCTTCTCGCCGCGGATGCGGTTGCGGTACGCGGTGGCGAGGTTCATCTGCGTCATCGCCCATTCCTCGGGATACGCCGCCCTCGTGCACACCTCCAGCGCCGCCTCGTAGCGCTCGATCGCCGCCTCGACGTTGGCCGCCTTCTCGCCGCGGATGCGGTCGCTGTACGCGGTGGCGAGGTTCATCTGCGTCGTCGCCCACTTCTCGGGATACGCCTCCCTCGTGTACACCTCCAGCGCCGCCTCGCAGTGCTGGATCGCCGCCTCGACGTTGGCCGCCTTCTCGCCGCGGATGCGGTTGCGGTACGCGGCGGCGAGGTTGTTCTGCGTCATCGCCCACTCCTCGGGATACGCCTCCCTCGTGTACACCTCCAGCGCCGCCTCGGAGTGCTCGATCGCCGCCTCGAGGTTGGCCGCCTTCTCGCCGCGGATGCGGTCGTAGTACGCGGTGCCGAGGTTCATCTGCGTCATCGCCCAGTCGGCGGGGTACGCCTCCCTCGTGTACACCTCAAGCACCACCTCGTACCCAGCGACAGCCAGCTCGAGGCATAGCGCACGCTCGATGTGTCTGCTCTCCTGAAGCTGCTTGCAAGCATTTCCCCACGCCGCCGCGGATCTCGCCTTCACCTCGCGCCGCAGCAGTCCCCGCCACGCCTGCAGCACCACCGCCTCGTCGCCAAGCCGAGCCACCTCGCCCACGATCGAGAGAGCCGCCTCCGCCGAGCATCCTCGCAACTCGCGCAGCCGCTCCGTCAGCCGTGAGCCCACGCGATTGCGAGCCTCTCTCGCGCTCTTCTCTGCGCTGCGGAGCTCACCGCGCGGCACATCGTCCATCCGCAGCAGCTCCAGCGCTCGCTCGAAAGCGCTCGCGGCCTCGGCGAGCTCGTCTTGCTCGGCGTGCTTCGAGGCTTTGCGCGACCAATGCGCAGCGTCGTTGTCGGCGGCGGCGGCCATCGCAGTCTTTGCGGCCTCGCCCTCGCCGCGGGCGAGCAGGTGCCGCGCTCGCAGCTTCTGCAGCTCCGCGATGCGCGCCGGCGACGTGCAGCCGCGCAGCTCGGCGTCGCAAGCGGACATGTCCATCATGTCCAACGCGCTTTTGGTATCTCAGGCTCCCGTCGTGGTGTCGTCTTCTTTCCAAAAATCTTTTTCTCCTTCGGCAGCCTGGCGGCCGCCCTGCCCTCCGTGCTCTCCCCGGGTGCTCTCCACCCCTCCGTGCTCACCTCTGCCAGTCCGGCCCTCCGTGCTCTCCCCGATGCCCTCCGTGCACTCCGCCATGTTCGAGACGCGTCGCCGCCCACCTCGTTGCTCGATCTGCGCAATCCGATGTTTCGCTGCATCATCTGCCACGAGGAGAAGGAGCGCACGATCGTGTGCTCCGAGGGCCACGCGACCTGCGAGGAGTGCCTCGCGCCGTTCGCGTCGCGCGCGCCCCAGTCGACTGCAGCAACGAAGGGTCACACAAGTATCCCGTCAATGGGACTTTTTCCATTGGGAGAAGTAGCCCGCACAAGTAGCCCGCGGGCGGGATGTTTTCAAGAAATATAAAAAATAAGCCTCATAGGCAGGAGATACAATCAACAATTTTGGTAATAACGGCCTGCATGGCAAAGTCTATGCGGTTTATTAGCCGTATAAAATGACGCCACATTTCCAGGGAACCGATATGCCATCCCCAACCGCCCGAGCGCCCGAGGTGGGCGCTCGGAGGCCGGAGGCATGAGAAGGCTGACATGCGCGGGGCGCACGAGCGGCGGAGCGAGAGCGGGCTCGCGTATGGAGTGTGTGTGTGTGTGTGTGTGTGTGTGTGTGTGTGTGTGTGTGTGTGTGTGTGGCACGCGCGCGGATCTCCATGCGTCCGTGCGCGTGTGTGACGAGGGAGCTAGCTCGTCGGCTCGCCGGGCTCCGCCGTGTCAGCAGCGCCGCGGCGGCGCTCCCACGACGGTGGAAGCGCCTAGCCGCCTCGGGGAAGAGCTCGCGCGTGACTGCGGCGGTCACTCGCCTGAAGCATGCTGTCCGTGGACGGCGCAAGCGCGGTCGCACGGGGCTTTGCTGCACGCGTGCCACTGCGGCGGCGGCCACGTGTGTGTAACCCTGCGCATTCCGCCGCTGTCGTCGAGCTCACACAGAAGCCACTTCTTGTCCCATTCCGGAGGTGGGCATTCGCGCGCCCACTCCGGCGCATCTGCGACGGAGCGAAGCGGCAGCCCTCTGTTTCTGGCCCCGCGATTGCTCGCGGCACCGCGCGCCTTGGTGATGTTGGACGCGACGATGCGGTGAGGCACAGACACCTGAACAACCTGCTGCACGTGGCTCGCTTTGTCCAAGTTTGCCCGCAGACTGTTTGTATCGAGCGTGACCTTGGTTACCTGCGCGCGGAGGCAGACGAGAAGTGTGTGCCCGGCGGCAGCAACAGTGGCATGCTCCCGTGTCTGTGTGGGATCGGACATCCCAAGAGCGATGCCGGGGTGTAGCGTGGGGTGAAGGCTGCGAGCGGGGAGCGGGGGTGCACACCACGAACTGCAAGTGTGTGATAGTGCCCGGATCGCCGTCCCAGCTGCCATCACTCGAGGCCCACCGGCGTGGCGTGGAGTAGAGTGACTCCAACAATACGTCGACCCGGCCCTTGAGCGCCGCGTCACAACTCAGCGAGCTCGCCTTTTTCTGGCCATTGTGGTCCCCTTCCTGGTTGAAGTGGCCGCGCGCGAGAAAGCGCAGGACCGGCGAGGACGCGTTCTCGCTCGCGGCAAGTAAACGCGTCTCGCGCAGCAACTCTAGGCTCGTCGGCTTCCACGGCTTGCCCTCCTTCCAGCTCTTCAGGACGCGGCGAGAGTTGACGCAGAACGCGGGGAACCCCGACACCTGCACCGCGGGGACCGAGGCGCGCGCCATAATCAGACTCTCTGAGCGTGGCGTGGCGAGCGGCCTAAGCTTCCCAGCAAACAGGCTCACCGGGTAGGCGTCCACAGAAGCGTACCAGCGAACTGTCCCCAGAAGGATGGGGAGCAACGCGACCAAGAGGTGCATCGCGCGGTCAATCAAGGGCGGGCCTGCGGGGCCGCGGCTCTCCTTGTGCGGCTTTGGCGCAGCGGTCTCGTCGCGGTCCACGAGCGGAAGCTCGTCGTCGGCCGCGTTCGCCTCGGCAACTCCAGTTTTCGCCGCAACCGCCTCCGAGCGGCCTCGACCGCGCAGCCGCGAGTACGCCAGCACGAGCCAAGGCGCTGCCCACACGACGTAAAGATCCTGACACACGGTCGCGGGGTATCTAAGTGTCAGAGCCATCGCGCAACATGCTTCGAGGGGTCGCTGCGCGCGTGTGTGTGGGCGTTGCACGTGGCGGTGCCTGGAAGTCGTCAAAGTATATGCGATTCATCCAGATGTTCCCCTGGTGAAATAGGAAGGCGACGCAGGCGATGAGCGCGCGTGGCTTGTCGCCGGGCGCGAGGACGGCGAGCCACATCCCCACCTCCCAAGCCACTGCGCTGAACGCGGCGAGCTGGAGGAGGGCTCGGGGCAGCAAGTCAAATCGCGCAGCCGGCATGAGATAACGGCTCCCCAACAGGCAATGGGCGTGAATGGAGGGTGGCTGCGCCCACGCACAAAATTGCCACAACCACTCGGCGACGAGGCCCACGGTCTCAGTGCACAGCGGCCGCCACACCGCTGCACCCGGGTGGAGGCAGCTCTCGCCCGAGCACTTGTTCATCAATTCGTGGTGCATCAGCCACTTCAAGTGGTCAGACGTCCAGAAGACGCTGGTGAATGCAAACCAGCCAACGTCTGCATCTTCGTCCTCGTAAGCTCGGTAGCAATTGGTCAGCTTGTACAAGCCGGCAGTGGCGTATGCGCTGGCGAGCACGAGGAGCAAAGAGATGAACGGGAGCGTGTAATGGGAGGACGGCCGCGGAGCGGGGTCGGCGGTGTCAGTGGCGACGCCTCTCCCGCAGAGACGCGGCAGCAAGCCGTGGAGTCGCCACTGGTACTGATCGGAGAGCGAGAGACGGCACAGACTGAGCGCGTCCCCAGAGGGCGCGAGAGCGAAGAGGAGCAGCACGGGAGGGATTATGTGGCCGCTGTGGTGGCGGTCTGACATGTGTGAGCGCTTGAGCAGCTGGCATCTCATCTCGAGCACCGCGAGGCCGAGCAAGGCCGGCCGCGCGCACACACCAAGCAGAGCGAGCACCGCGAAGACCTTGATGGCGAGCGGCTCAAACCAAGCTACTGACATCCATTCGCGATTCCAGACTGCCAGGCCGGGCATCCAGTCGCGATGTCCTTCGGGCAGCAGGCCGGTTACGACGGTGAAGCTGCCCGCGGGACCCGGTTCGGTCAAGTGCAGCTGGTGTCCCCGTAGGTGATAGTCTTGCAAGAACAGCAGTACAAGAATGACCCGCGCCAACGCGAGGTCAAGAGCGGTTCTCCCGCTCGGCTCGGCCCGCGCAAGCAGCTTTGGCCCGAGGAGCACGGCCGAGGTGACTAACAGCCAGAGGATGGCAAAAAAGGTCTGGTGTGCAAACCGCACACTACTCAGAGAAGGCCCGCCGCCGTCGCTGTCGTCGTCGTCGTCGTCGTCGTCGTCGTCGTCGCCGCCGCCGCCGCCGCCGCCATGCTCGAGGAGATGCACAGCTTGCACTGCCACGGCGAGTGCGGCGAGGGATGAAATTGCAATTACTTGGACGTAGCGGAGCCACGCGTATAGGAGCATGCTGAATCGGAAGAGAGGACCGAGCGGCGCGGGTCGAGAACCCCCTTTTTGACTAACGTGCAACAACCAGGCGCCGTCGCTTTTCTGTGGAAAAATATTCGCGACGATCTTCGTGCAAACTTTTTCTTTTTGAGCTGACACTCTTCGAGTTAACATTCGAGGGAACATTTGGGTAAAAGCTGGACGGTCGCGAATGGAGCTGCGCCCGGGGCGGCGGGGTCAATTTGTCCAACAATTCGATTACGATCAATATCAATAATTGGAAGTGGCATGCGACAGATGGCGAGGGCGAGGCCTTGCTCGACTCCTACGAGATTGGAAGGGACGGGTCTGCGACCCACCCAAGCCCGAATGGTTGACAATGCTCGACAAGCTCGGAGTACAGTTCGAGTGGATCAAGGCAGGTAGCAGCCTACCTACGAGTCCAAATACCACCGCAAGGCCGCGGCGGCTATCCATTAAAATTTTTAGTTTCCGTTGACCAGCTGGTCAACTGTAGCTTGTAAAGCGGTGAGCTGGGTCTGCATCGTCGCAATGGTACTGAGCGTAGTGGTATCGGCGGCGGCGAAAGCGTCCGAAATCTCCTTGAGAGTGTCGAGGTCGACGGCGGCCGAGGCGAGGATGGCATCAATACGCCCCTTCTCCACATTGACCTCCCGACAAGGAAGTCTTTTCCGACGACGAAGAAGAGCTGACCGGTGAGGTAAAGTCCCTCTCCGACAAGCTGCGCGACATCACCGATTCTTTTTACGTCACCCCCGAAGACTACGAGTCAAACGACCTCGAGAGAGAGACAAGCTTCATTCAAGACGCGTTTGTTGTCTTTGCGGACCGCATTCTTGGGAAGGGCCATGACATCGACCTCGTTGCAGAAGACCGTTCCATGGGAGAAGAAGACCGCGCCTTATTTGTCACGAGCAAGAGCATGCGGGTCGAGCACGACGAACAGTACTCGGATAACAGGTGGGGAGTCGTCAACATCCCGCTCTGCGATGAAGTCACCGAGCTGCCTATCGACGATCCCACGGACAAGCTAAAGGAGGATTTCAAGAAGATTCTCAAGGCGCTGGGAGCAAAGGAAGAGGAGCCGTACTGGTTCCTCCTCACCTCGGCATGGGCTGGATAGGAGAGAGAAGGTAGTTGGCCGAGCGTCCGGATTGTGTTTGTGTTTGGACCGTCGCACCCAACTTAGCTCTTGCCGAGATGGGGTACGAACTTGGTGGATATGTGGCTGTGAAGTACGGCTTCTCGTTTGCGAAACCTTTCAACATGACACTCTTCATCAAGCGGCTCGTCCTGGACGGGTTCTCCAGTGGGAAACGCAAAGTGGAGGAACCAGACAGCGATTGCTGGGAAGAGGAAGACGTTCCGAATCCGCCTTTGCCGGAAGATCTCCGATCTCGTGGGACGACGGCGTGGACGGGGGCCTGCTCTGCCACCTCCTCTTCAGCGTCAAAGCAAACGCGACTCGCGGTCCGGCGATGCTGCGATTTCGATGCGGTCCGGGAGCGTCGCGCTGCCACAAGCTGAACATGCCGCATTACGAGACACTCGTCGACGTCGCTCTCGCAAAACCGGGTGAAACCGCAACACTCAAAGACAGCGTGTGCATGCGCGAGTAGGATAGCAGGACTGGGGCGCGAATGGGAGAGGCCGCAACAGACATGGTACACGTACAGCGCCAGCACCAACAAGGCCCGCCTCCTCCTTCGTGATGCGCTGCAGCCTGCAGCCCTCAACCATGTTGACGAACGTTGATTTGCCTCCACCTGTGTTGCCGATCACGATAATTAGCTCTTGCTGCTTCGCTCGCTCCGCCTGCGGGGACGGGGGTGGCGGAATCGGAGGAGGCGGGCTCGGCGGGGATGGCGATGGCGGGCTTGGCGGAGGGAGGGATGGGGGGCGGTGGCTTGGTGGCGGTGGGCTTGCGGCCTGGGCAGCACCATAGTTAATGCAGCTAACGAGGCACTCGATCGACTCGTCCGCGCAGAGTGGTTCGCCCGGACGATCGAGCTTGCGGGACACAATCGGGGGCAAGGGCATCGAGGGGGACCGCCGCCTCAGCTTTGGCGTGCCAACCTCCACGTCGTCCTCGTCCTCGTTAACTTGTTGAGTGTACCCTCGTGCCTCTTTCTCGGCGCCACATGTGCAAAAGCCGGCCGTGAGGAGGGATACTATGACGCCAAGAAGAGGCAGCCATATCGTCTCCATCAAGCTCAGCAGCGTCTTCTCGCACGCCGTCTGGCCAGCGTTTGGCTCAAAGCCATCTTCACATCTCTCGCACCTGCCCTGCGTTCCGGCCGCATCCGCAGCACAGCTCACGCAACCGTCGTGCAAGACCGTGGGCTCGAAACCATCGGCACAAGGTGGAGGCGGGCCTTTCCAAGATGGAGGGACGGGGGTGGCACCCTCTGCGTGCGGCACCTGCCGGCGCCCCGACGACAGCCGTCGCGCCGCCGCTGGTGTCGAGCGGTGTCGAGGGGTGTCGAGGTGTCGAGTTCGGCACCTTGACACAGTCGAGCATGGTCCCAGCCTAGATGGTGTCGAGGGGTGTTGAGGGGTGTCGAGGGGTGTCGAGTTGGTCGAGTTGGCGTGGGGTGTCGAGGTGTCGAGTCGGTGTCGAGGTTTGGTGTCGAGGTGTCGAGGCCAGGGGTCAGTGCAGCAGCGGCCACGGCTCTGGGGCAGAGCCGCTCGCAAGTCCCGCTTCAGTCGGCGCGAGGGCGGGGTGAGCCTCGCTCACGACCGCCGCGATGCCGATGCGGTCCACGCAGATGACGATCGACGCAGTCGCTTCAGCAGGCGCAGGGGCGTGGTCGAGCAGGAGAGCGCCCTTGCCGATGACACGTCCGCAGTGACGCTGTGCCCAGAGGCGGAGCTGCATATATGACCGAGAGCCTAAGTTTTGAGGGCTTCCACGCTGTGTTCAGCAGCGCTTCACATACACATGTTTGACAGCAGCGCTTCAGCGCTTCACAGCAGCGCTTCACACCAACGCGTGTCCCATGACCCATCGACGGCATACGTAAGGCCGGCGCGCGCCGTCCCCGTCGGACCGACTTATACTTTTAGAACCCGCCCACTCCACTCATACATGGTAGACTGCGGGTGGGACGCCCCCCCCCCCCCCCATCCAACCCCGCCCCTCTTGACCCACATCTTGACCCTATCCCCGCCCATCCCCACCCATCCCCACCCTCTCCCCGCCCGTCCCCACCCAAACCCTCCCTATCCCCAACGCACGCAAGGGGGCCGTCGCCGAGCGCGTGACGCGCGCCGAGCGCGTGCCAATGGCCAAAAGCTCGTGTCGGGCGATCTCGTGCTGAGCAGCACGGCCGATATCTCGCGCGTCGTCTTCAACCAGCATCGCGTTCCGTCCAAGGGCGCCGCATCGGAGATGCTCACGGTCCGCCACGTGGCGGGGTGTCACAAATGGGACATGAGTTGCAAGGGCTTAAGCCGTGAAGGATCATGCAGCTTTCGCCGAATCCGGGACACGTTGCTGAGTTTTTGTAGCGGGGATCCCGCCGGCAATTCCAATCAGACCCAAGCTGCCGCGTGGGCATCAACGCAGCAGCAATTTCTGCAAATGGCTGATTCCCTCCGTAGATGGGGCCTTGCTTGAAAAGGGGGTGCTTGGCGTGAAAGCGGGCGATGCTGAGCATTCGTGGGAAGAAACCAGCCTCGCAGTAGGCGTGGGCATTGATTGCCAGAACACCGGCATTGAATTGCTGGCGAGATGCATTCGCTGCGTCGAAGCCGTTGAAGCCCCACTGCTCAAAGAGGACCGATGGGGCTATGGTAGGCCAGGCCAACTTGTGAGGCTGGCGCTTTGCAACCGTAAGCACGGGGACAGCATCGTGCGACGAGGCATTCCAGCCAAACCAGGCGCCAAGTGGGCCTCGCACTAACGTATCCGAGTCCAGGTACAAGAAGGAATGGATGCCCAGCGAGAGCAGTTGTCGATGTGCAATGAAGCGATAGTCGTTGCCAAGCATCGCCCCAGAATCCCTGTGCAATTTTGCTATTTTGCATTTCGTTTTTTGCCCCCTTGGACATGCAGTTCGATGGCGCCCAAACCTTCTCAGATCGGCAATGACGTCTTCCCGAAAATCCATCATGCCAATGTGTACTTGCCCAACGTACAACGCCGGATCAGCCAAGTGGCACGCGTTGCTTGTAGCCACGGGTTCGCGCAGAGCGACACAGGGCGTGAGCTTAAGATGTGGACGCAGCAGCGAAGTACAATTCACGCGAGAAGATGCCGGAGCATCTACAAGCACTACAAGTGCCAGAGCCAGAGACGCGACACCGCCATGGTGAAGCACCGACGCCACGCTGTTAACGAGATCATTGACGAGGCTTGGCCGAGTTCCCGAAAGTGTCCAAAGAACAGCCCGGGTCGCTAGGTGGGTGGCCGTGCTCGTTATAGCTTCTAGGCGCCTCCCCGGTTTGGTCTCGGCCGAGACGTGGTCTCGGTGGTGTTCACGGAGAAAGCTGATGCAGTCTGAGAACGAGAGGCGTTTCGATGGGTGCTCATCGATCATGAGGGGCAGCAGCTCTCGCACAGCCTGGCTATGCTTCGCTGCAAGAGGAAGCAGCCACTCCTTCGTCGCCACGTCGTAAACATGGGTCTTGGGGGAGAGGGGCCTGCAGCGCCCTGGCTGCACTGTAGTGTTGATGGAATTAAACAAGGGCAGCTGCCTCACGTCGCAGTGCCCTATCGCCTCTGGTGCCCCAATGGGTGTGTTGGCCCCGCACCCATCGGCCTCGCCCGTCGCGCAGCAGCAGTGGTAGCTCTTCGTGGCAGGGCAGTCGGTATGGGCAAGGCAGGTCGGCACAGGATGAAGCGCCTCTCCCGACACGCCGTGTGACGAGTTCACGCCCAGCAGTCTGGCCACCTCTCCTTCCATGGCTGGCGGGCCGTCGATGAGCTCAAAGCTGACAGTGCGGCCACTGACCGCGACTTGAAACTGGCTGGGGGCCAAGTCCTGCAGGAAGAAGCCGCCGACCTCACTGAATGAGCGGAAACACTCGAGAATTGCAAGTGCGAGCTCCAATGGGAGGTGTCGCGCCAGCCGCGTGAATTCTTTGCTCATCGCATAGAATCTCTGCTGGTGGGTTATCGCAGACATCTTGTGCAAGTCAAGCATCGCATGGCCGTTCAGAAAGGGGCCAGGTGCAAAGCCGCCGTCGAGTGACCTCACCACGTACACTACGCGTGGTGACGCGGAGTTAGTCATGTTTTCGCTGAACCCTCCCAGCAAGAATGGTATGCCAGTATGCCCACGCAAGTACTCCAGGTAAAGGACCTCTTCGTACACAACACTTGGCCCCCGGGTGCTCGTATGCTTGGCCCGCTTCACAATTACGGGCCTGGAATCGCTCCTCCGCAGTTGAGCGCTGAACGCCTCCTTGCGCTTACCTCTGCCGAGCGGTGTCCATGCTGACTCATCCTGCAGATGCGATGCATCCCGAACGACCCAGTGCTGTGGCGGCGGCGCCTTTCCCTCCATGAACTCCATGACCGAACGCATATGCGCGCTCGTCGGCATGGTGCTCGACGCAGATGATTCCACGGGAGCCGCTGCTGCTGCGCCGGGGAGGCACGCATCGGCACAAGGCGTGCAATTGGGGCCGACGAGCATATCGCTCGAGCAGGCGAGCGTCGTTGGCATGAAAAGGTACCAAAGAAAACAAAGCATCATGCTCTCGACGGTCGCACCTGCGGGAGGCTGCAGAGGTGGAGGCGGCGGCCGGGGCGCGAGGGGGTGGGAGGGGGTGGTGTTGGAAGGAGAGGTGCGCACGGCCACAGCGGGCGCGAGGGTGCGTGGGGAGCAAAGCGCAGAGCGTGGGCGCGTAGGGCGGGCAGGCTGCAGAGGGAGGCGGCAGCAGTGGCGGCGGCGGCGGCAGTAGCAGCGGCAGCAGTAGCAGCGCGGCGGCAGGCGGCAGAGGATGAGGTGGAGACAGAAGGCGCACGAAGGCGGCGAGTGGAGAGGTGTTGGGAAAGAGGGAGGTGCGGCAGAGGAGGCGTGGGAGATGGGTGGGGGGAGTGTGCGTGCAGGGTGTGGAAGGAAGAGGCGGCAATAGCAGCGGCAGCAATAGCGGCGGTGGCAGTAGCAGCGGTGGTGGATGGCAGAGGATGAATGGGATGAATCAGGTGGATAAGGAAGGCGCGATGGCGGCGGGTGTGGAGGTGCTGGGGAAGAGGGAGGTGTGGCGGATGAGGCGGGGGAGATGGGTGTGTTGTGTGTGTGCAGGGTGTGTGGAAGGAAGAGGCGGCGGCAGTAGCAGTGGCGGTGGCGGTGGGTGGCAGAGTGAATGAGGTGGAGAAGGGAAGGCGCGCGAAGGCGGCGAGCGGGGAGGTGCTGGGGAAGAGGGAGGTGCGGCGGATGAGGCGGGGGAGATGGGTGTGTTGTGTGTGTGTGCAGAATGTGTGGAAGGAAGAGGCGGCGGCAGTAGCAGTGGCGGTGGCGGTGGGTGGCAGAGTGAATGAGGTGGAGAAGGGATGGCAGAGGATGAGGTGGAGACGGAAGGCGCACGAAGGCGGTGAGTGGAGAGGTGTTGGGAAAGAGGGGAGGTGCGGCGGAGGAGGCGTGGGAATGCTCGGGAGGAGTGTGTGCGTGCAGGGTGTGGAAGGGAAGAGGCGGAAGTAGCAGCGGCGGTAGCAGCGGCGGTGGCAGGCGGCAGAGGATGAGGTGGAGAAGGAAGGCACGCGAAGGCGGCGAAAGGAGAGGTGCTGGTCAAGAGAGAGGTGCGGCGGAGGAGGCGGGGGAGATGCGGGGGGTGCGTGCGGGTGTGGAAGGGAGCGGCGGCAGTAGCAGCGGCAGATGCAGCGGCGGCAGTAGCAGCAGTAGTAGCGGCGGCGATGGCAGAGGTGTTGGGAATGAGATGGACAAGGAAAGGCGCGAAGGCGGCGAGTTGGGGAGGTGCTGGGCAAGAGGGAGGTGTGGCGGAGGAGGCGGGGGAGATGGGTGGGTGGTGGTGGTGGTGGGGTGGGGGGGGGTGCGGGGTGTGGAAGGAAGAGGCGGCAATAGCAGCGGCGGAGGCAATAGCAGCGGCGGCGAGCAGAGGAGGGCGGCGAGTGCTGGGGAAGAGGGAGGGCCGGCGGAGGAGGCGGGGGAGATGGGTGTGTTGTGTGTGTGCAGGGTGTGTGGAAGGGAGAGGCGTCTAGCAGAGGCGGAAATAGCAGCGGCGGCAGTAGCAGCAGCGGCAGTAGCGGCGGCGGCGATGGATGGCAGAGGATGATGGAGGTGGAGAAGGGAGGGCGCGCGAAGGCGGCGAGTGGGGAGGTGTTGGGGAAGAGGGAGGTGCGGCGGAGGAGGCACGGGAGATGGGTGTGGGCTTGGGGGTGGGGGGGGGGGGGAGGAAGAGGCGGCAGAAGCAGCGGCAATAGCAGCGGCGGCGATGGATGGCAGAGGAGGGCGGCGAGTGCTGGGGAAGAGGGAGGGCCGGCGGAGGAGGCGGGGGAGATGGGTGTGTTGTGTGTGTGTGCAGGGTGTGTGGAAGGAAGAGGCGTCTAGCAGAGGCGGAAATAGCAGCGGCGGCAGTAGCAGCAGCGGCAGTAGCGGCGGCGGCGATGGATGGCAGAGGATGATGGAGGTGGAGAAGGGAGGGCGCGCGAAGGCGGCGAGTGGGGAGGTGTTGGGGAAGAGGGAGGTGCGGCGGAGGAGGCGCGGGAGATGGGTGTGGGGTGGGGGGTGGGGGGTGGGGAAGGAAGAGGCGGCAGAAGCAGCGGCAATAGCAGCGGCGGCGATGGATGACAGAGGATGAATGAGGTGGAGAAGGGAGGGCGCGCGAAGGCGGCGGGTGTGGAGGTGCGGGGGAAGAGGGGAGGTGCGGCGGAGGAGGCGGGGGGTGCGTGCGGGGTGTGGAAGGAAGAGGCGGCGGCAGTAGCAGCGGCAGCAGCAGCGGCGGCGGCGGCGCTGCGGCACAAGAGGCGGCCGGGGCGCGAGGGGGTGGTGTTGGAAGGAGAGGTGCGCACGGCCACAGCGGGCGCGAGGGTGCGTGGGGAGCAAAGCGCAGAGCGGTGGGGCGCGTAGCGCGGGCAGGCTGCAGAGGGAGGCGGCGGCGGTGGCGGCGGTGGCGGCGGCGGCGGCGGCGCTGCGGCACAAGAGGCGACCGGGGCGCGCGTGAGGGTGGTGGAAGGGCGGGGTGCGGTTGAAAGGCAGGCGAGAGTCGGGGCCGGGGGGGGGGGCGCGGCAGCAGAGGCGGCAGCGGCAGAGGAAGCGGCGGCAGAAGCGGTGGCGGTGGTGGCGGCCGTGGGAGTGCGGTACTGACGAAGTGGGTGGCAGGCAGGGGGTGGAGGGCAACCGTATGAACCAACGTGCCGGTTTCCCAGTCCCGGTTCGGCCGCGCCCCACCCAGGTGCGCCGACATTGACGCCAACAGCGCTGCCGCCGACGCCGACGCCACCGCAACCGGCCGGGCCGCGGCGAGATGGCGGGTTTGGTCGGAAGGGGGGCGGTGACGCGGTGCGTCTGGTCGACGCGCAGGCCCGCATACGCGGCGGTGCGGGCAGGCGAGGCGCGGGCGCACCAGAGTGTTCGTCGAAGGGAGGAAGGTCCTTGCAGATGCAGGCCGAGATCGTCTTTGGCTTCGAATTCTTTTCTTCCGTCGCCAGAGGAGAGCGAGGGGAGCGACACGGAGGGGAGCGACCCGCACTCTTCGAGTGCGTCGCAGACCTTGGAGCGCACGTCGACAGCGTACTGCACATCGGAGGTGTCGCGCGGTGCGGAGAGCCAATGAAATGTTGCACAAGAGGACCGTTTCGATGCGCGACCTCCGCGCCACCTTCAAGACGGACATCCTCGACCTGGACGAGCGGATGGCCATCGTCCGCGAGCGCATGAATGCGTACCGCTAGTCGGCGGGGGAGTCTGCAGAGCTCGCGAAGCGCGCGCAGATCGCCGAAGTTGGTGTCTCTCTTCAAAGAGTTTTCATGAAGACGCCGACATCAGGCAACTCTCGCCAAGACGAGGGCGAGCCCCCGCCGACATCAGGCAACTCTCGCCAAGACGAGGGCGAGCCCCCGCCGACATCAGGCAACTCTCGCCAAGACGAGGGCGAGCCCCCGCCGACATCAGGCAACTCTCGCCAAGACGAGGGCGAGCCCCCGCCGACATCAGGCAACTCTCGCCAAGACGAGGGCGAGCCCCCGCCGACATCAGGCAACTCTCGCCAAGACGAGGGCGAGCCCCCGCCGACATCAGGCAACTCTCGCCAAGACGAGGGCGAGCCCCCGCCGACATCAGGCAACTCTCGCCAAGACGAGGGCGAGCCCCCGCCGACATCAGGCAACTCTCGCCAAGACGAGGGCGAGCCCCCGCCGACATCAGGCAACTCTCGCCAACACGAGGGCGAGCCCCCGCCGACATCAGGCAACTCTCGCCAAGACGAGGGCGAGCCCCCGCCGACATCAGGCAACTCTCGCCAAGACGAGGGCGAGCCCCCGCCGACATCAGGCAACTCTCGCCAACACGAGGGCGAGCCCCCGCCGACATCAGGCAACTCTCGCCAAGACGAGGGCGAGCCCCCGCCGACATCAGGCAACTCTCGCCAAGACGAGGGCGAGCCCCCGCCGACATCAGGCAACTCTCGCCAACACGAGGGCGAGCCCCCGCCGACATCGGGTCGCGCCGTCCCTTCCAATCTCGTAGGAGTCGAGCAAGGCCTCGCCCTCGCCGTCTGTCGCATGCCACTTCCAATTATTGATATTGATCGTAATCGAATTGTTGGACAAATTGACCCCGCCGCCCCGGGCGCAGCTCCATTCGCGACCGTCCAGCTTTTACCCAAATGTTCCCTCGAATGTTAACTCGAAGAGTGTCAGCTCAAAAAGAAAAAGTTTGCACGAAGATCGTCGCGAATATTTTTCCACAGAAAAGCGACGGCGCCTGGTTGTTGCACGTTAGTCGAATAGGGGGGGTTCTCGACCCGCGCCGCTCGGTCCTCTCTTCCGATTCAGCATGCTCCTATACGCGTGGCTCCGCTACGTCCAAGTAATTGCAATTTCATCCCTCGCCGCACTCGCCGTGGCAGTGCAAGCTGTGCATCTCCTCGAGCATGGCGGCGGCGGCGGCGGCGGCGACGACGACGACGACGACGACGACGACGACGACAGCGACGGCGGCGGGCCTTCTCTGAGTAGTGTGCGGTTTGCACACCAGACCTTTTTTGCCATCCTCTGGCTGTTAGTCACCTCGGCCGTGCTCCTCGGGCCAAAGCTGCTTGCGCGGGCCGAGCCGAGCGGGAGAACCGCTCTTGACCTCGCGTTGGCGCGGGTCATTCTTGTACTGCTGTTCTTGCAAGACTATCACCTACGGGGACACCAGCTGCACTTGACCGAACCGGGTCCCGCGGGCAGCTTCACCGTCGTAACCGGCCTGCTGCCCGAAGGACATCGCGACTGGATGCCCGGCCTGGCAGTCTGGAATCGCGAATGGATGTCAGTAGCTTGGTTTGAGCCGCTCGCCATCAAGGTCTTCGCGGTGCTCGCTCTGCTTGGTGTGTGCGCGCGGCCGGCCTTGCTCGGCCTCGCGGTGCTCGAGATGAGATGCCAGCTGCTCAAGCGCTCACACATGTCAGACCGCCACCACAGCGGCCACATAATCCCTCCCGTGCTGCTCCTCTTCGCTCTCGCGCCCTCTGGGGACGCGCTCAGTCTGTGCCGTCTCTCGCTCTCCGATCAGTACCAGTGGCGACTCCACGGCTTGCTGCCGCGTCTCTGCGGGAGAGGCGTCGCCACTGACACCGCCGACCCCGCTCCGCGGCCGTCCTCCCATTACACGCTCCCGTTCATCTCTTTGCTCCTCGTGCTCGCCAGCGCATACGCCACTGCCGGCTTGTACAAGCTGACCAATTGCTACCGAGCTTACGAGGACGAAGATGCAGACGTTGGCTGGTTTGCATTCACCAGCGTCTTCTGGACGTCTGACCACTTGAAGTGGCTGATGCACCACGAATTGATGAACAAGTGCTCGGGCGAGAGCTGCCTCCACCCGGGTGCAGCGGTGTGGCGGCCGCTGTGCACTGAGACCGTGGGCCTCGTCGCCGAGTGGTTGTGGCAATTTTGTGCGTGGGCGCAGCCACCCTCCATTCACGCCCATTGCCTGTTGGGGAGCCGTTATCTCATGCCGGCTGCGCGATTTGACTTGCTGCCCCGAGCCCTCCTCCAGCTCGCCGCGTTCAGCGCAGTGGCTTGGGAGGTGGGGATGTGGCTCGCCGTCCTCGCGCCCGGCGACAAGCCACGCGCGCTCATCGCCTGCGTCGCCTTCCTATTTCACCAGGGGAACATCTGGATGAATCGCATATACTTTGACGACTTCCAGGCACCGCCACGTGCAACGCCCACACACACGCGCGCAGCGACCCCTCGAAGCATGTTGCGCGATGGCTCTGACACTTAGATACCCCGCGACCGTGTGTCAGGATCTTTACGTCGTGTGGGCAGCGCCTTGGCTCGTGCTGGCGTACTCGCGGCTGCGCGGTCGAGGCCGCTCGGAGGCGGTTGCGGCGAAAACTGGAGTTGCCGAGGCGAACGCGGCCGACGACGAGCTTCCGCTCGTGGACCGCGACGAGACCGCTGCGCCAAAGCCGCACAAGGAGAGCCGCGGCCCCGCAGGCCCGCCCTTGATTGACCGCGCGATGCACCTCTTGGTCGCGTTGCTCCCCATCCTTCTGGGGACAGTTCGCTGGTACGCTTCTGTGGACGCCTACCCGGTGAGCCTGTTTGCTGGGAAGCTTAGGCCGCTCGCCACGCCACGCTCAGAGAGTCTGATTATGGCGCGCGCCTCGGTCCCCGCGGTGCAGGTGTCGGGGTTCCCCGCGTTCTGCGTCAACTCTCGCCGCGTCCTGAAGAGCTGGAAGGAGGGCAAGCCGTGGAAGCCGACGAGCCTAGAGTTGCTGCGCGAGACGCGTTTACTTGCCGCGAGCGAGAACGCGTCCTCGCCGGTCCTGCGCTTTCTCGCGCGCGGCCACTTCAACCAGGAAGGGGACCACAATGGCCAGAAAAAGGCGAGCTCGCTGAGTTGTGACGCGGCGCTCAAGGGCCGGGTCGACGTATTGTTGGAGTCACTCTACTCCACGCCACGCCGGTGGGCCTCGAGTGATGGCAGCTGGGACGGCGATCCGGGCACTATCACACACTTGCAGTTCGTGGTGTGCACCCCCGCTCCCCGCTCGCAGCCTTCACCCCACGCTACACCCCGGCATCGCTCTTGGGATGTCCGATCCCACACAGACACGGGAGCATGCCACTGTTGCTGCCGCCGGGCACACACTTCTCGTCTGCCTCCGCGCGCAGGTAACCAAGGTCACGCTCGATACAAACAGTCTGCGGGCAAACTTGGACAAAGCGAGCCACGTGCAGCAGGTTGTTCAGGTGTCTGTGCCTCACCGCATCGTCGCGTCCAACATCACCAAGGCGCGCGGTGCCGCGAGCAATCGCGGGGCCAGAAACAGAGGGCTGCCGCTTCGCTCCGTCGCAGATGCGCCGGAGTGGGCGCGCGAATGCCCACCTCCGGAATGGGACAAGAAGTGGCTTCTGTGTGAGCTCGACGACAGCGGCGGAATGCGCAGGGTTACACACACGTGGCCGCCGCCGCAGTGGCACGCGTGCAGCAAAGCCCCGTGCGACCGCGCTTGCGCCGTCCACGGACAGCATGCTTCAGGCGAGTGACCGCCGCAGTCACGCGCGAGCTCTTCCCCGAGGCGGCTAGGCGCTTCCACCGTCGTGGGAGCGCCGCCGCGGCGCTGCTGACACGGCGGAGCCCGGCGAGCCGACGAGCTAGCTCCCTCGTCACACACGCGCACGGACGCATGGAGATCCGCGCGCGTGCCACACACACACACACACACACACACATACACACACTCCATACGCGAGCCCGCTCTCGCTCCGCCGCTCGTGCGCCCCGCGCATGTCAGCCTTCTCATGCCTCCGGCCTCCGAGCGCCCACCTCGGGCGCTCGGGCGGTTGGGGATGGCATATCGGTTCCCTGGAAATGTGGCGTCATTTTATACGGCTAATAAACCGCATAGACTTTGCCATGCAGGCCGTTATTACCAAAATTGTTGATTGTATCTCCTGCCTATGAGGCTTATTTTTTATATTTCGTAATAGTATAATAGAGAGTGATAGTTTGTGAGAGCAACAATGGCCGGTATGGGACCAATGAAAGTGCTCGGTCACATTTCCGAGAGCATGGCGGGCGTCTCTGCCCAGCACGTTAAGATCGATGCGTCTTCGGCGCGCGACGGTCTGAAGCCGTCTTCTTCCATCGCCTTCTCCCTTCCCCAGAACGCGCTCATTGACCTCGACACGCTTGCCATTCATGGAAAGGTTACTGTGACCAAGGGTCGCATGCCGTCTGCCATGTCGCTTATTGAGCGCTTCGAAGTCTCCATCGGTGGTCAGGTGATCAGTGGCGGCAGTTCTTTTTACGGGATTACGCAGGCTATGCTTGAGGCGAACACTGGTTGCAGAGGCAATCTCGTAACCGAACACGGCATCGTAGCAGCGGCTTCCACTCCATACCAGGGCGAGCACTCCGTTGGCGCGGCGGGTGCGGACGAGGTTTCCAAGGTCACGTGGTCGAACTTCAAGACCGGATTTTTCGGAACGTGTGGCACTCGTGTGCTAGACACGAGCCGCCTTCCAATTATTACCTTACGTATCACGTGGGCTCCGATCAAGGTTCTTGTTGACGCCGCCGCCACCGGCTAGTGTAAATTTCTCTTAATGGATGGGGTTCCTTGGTCGGATTCTTGTGGAGCGGCATGCGCATGGACAAGCGGACAACGAGGGTGACCGCCTGCCTCGAAAAAAGAAAATGGAACGCGAGAGTGTAGGCTCCGGCAGCTGGGGGGGCGCCTGCACGTGCAGGGGGCCGAACACCAGCACGCGGTTAGGCCGTAAGTTAGGGGCTCGGGGTGGGGTTGAAGAGGGGTGGGGGGGTAGGGGACGGGTGTGGGGTGCAGGCTCGGCAGCAGCGCTTTGGCACTTGCATCGCGACAAGCCTGAGTCGTGAGTGAACCTCTTCCTGGGGCCTCGAGCCTTTCGGGAAGGGGAATCCGCCAGCGCATCCCGAGGTGCATTCCTCGCTGTGCCTTTTGCGGCGCCATGCTCGACGTCGTGCGCCACCACAAGGTGCGCAGCAACCCCGACCTCTACACCGCCATCGAGGAGATGCTGGGCGGCTCCGTCGGCACGAGCAAGTACGCGGGGTGCCAGTTTGGGTACCGACAGCGCGGCTTCCACCACCGCGCCCGCTCGCCCCTTTTGGAGCATGCAGGTATGCAGGCTAGCAGGTGTGCAGCTCAGACCTGCCTGCCTGCATACCTGCCATAGGAAAGGGAATCCACATATTTCTGTTTTGGGAGCATGCAGGTATGCAGGCTGGCAGGTGTGCAGCTCAGGCCTGCCTGCCTGCATATCTGCCCTAGGAAAGGGACCCACACATTTGTTTTTTGGAGCATGCAGATATGCAGGCTAGCAGGTGTGCAGCTCAGACCTGCCTGCCTACATACCTGCCATAGGAAAGGGAATCCACATATTTCTGTTTTGGGAGCATGCAGGTATGCAGGCTGCCAGGTGTGCAGCCCCTAGGAAAGGGAACCACATTTCTTTTTTTGGAGCACACGACGCCCCTGGCTGCAGGCGCAACGATGGCATCGTCACCTACCCACGCCAGCCCGACAGGCTCGATGGACACGCGGCGAACATCAGCGCAGTTCTGCAGCCGCTGTCCTGAAGGTTGATCTCCGCACCGTGCCGCAGCAGCGTCTCGGCCATCTGCACGTGGCCGTTGATGGCGGCGGCAGTCAGCGCCGTGACGCCGTAGCTGTTTTGCGCATCCACCTTCGCGCCGCGCTTCAGCAGGACTTCGACCAGCTGCTTGTGACCGTGTCCGGCGGCGATCAGCAGGAGCGTACAGCCACTCACACCGCGATGCACGCACGTCGCGTCAACCCGCCCGTCCCTGGCGAGCCACGTCTGCACCACGCCCGCCTTGCCGTCCACCGCCGCGGCCTCGATCTTTTTCGGCAGCGCGAGCGACGCAGCCTGTGGCGCTGTTTGTCGCGCTCGCGCTCGCCTATGCTTGGTCGGTCGTTGCAGCCGCGCCGCTCAACGTGCCGCCCGTCATGATGCGGCCATCGCTCGCCTCGCAATGGCTCGTCGCGCCAGCGCTCAGCTGCGTGTGGCTCAGCGTGCCATCGCTGCTCGCGGCCACTGCACCAAGAGGCGTTGTAGCCGCGCCGCTCGTCATGCCGCCCGTCAGTGTGCGGCTCGCCTTGCCAACGCTCGTCGCGCCGTCGCAGCTCATCCCGCCGCGGCTCATCGCGCGATCGCGACCGCCGTCGCGGCTCGCCCCGCCATCGCCGCTCTTCGCGTCCGTACTCGGCGCGCCGTTGCTCAACACGCCAGCGACGCTCCTCGCAACGATGGGACATCCGAGGTTTCGCAACAACGGGCCCCGGGACGGCGTCTAAAACCCCCCCAAAACTGTCGCCATTTCAGGCGCCTGATCTCTCAGCAAAGCGATGGCCTACCTGGTACGAGTTCAGCTGCGCGCCCGGCAGAAGACGCGTGTGTGATGCCGCATGCAGTGGAATGCGCACAGAGAACGAACGGCAAGAGAAGGCAAGGAAAGGAAGAGAAACGGCTGGTGAAGCTCAGTTCATAGTACTCGGAGGCGCCCGCGGCATCCCGCCACCCATCTTCGGGTGCGCGTTGTTGTCGAAGATGGCAGCGTTGCGCCTCGCGATGATGGCCGAGTGCACTTGCAGGAAGCGCTTGCGCTCACCGCTGACCCGCCATCGCTCGCTATCGGAGGATGCTCGAGCGATTTTGGCGGCGAAGTTGGTGGTGAACCACGCCGCCGCCTCGCTCCCGATGCCGCCGCGCGTGCTCGACGCCCACGTCATGAAGTCGAAGTTGTTGGCATCGCACTTGGGGCACTTGCACGCCGCGGCCCTCTTTTTCGTCGCCTCGGCGTAGTCGGTGGCGAGGCACGTGCCGCGCGCCAGCGAGCGGGCGCAGCCTCATGCCAAAGTGCACCGCGGTGACGCACGTGCCGTCGTACACCGTGGGACGTGCCGACCTCGTCCAGCTGCCGAAGACGCCATCGCCCTGCTGGTACCGGTTGTTGCGTTGGTTCGCCGCGCCCATTTTCTTCTTTCTGGCGACACATATTGAGCGGCGCCATCCTCCCAACCCGCCTCGCCGACCTAGCTCGGGGCGACCTGGCCTGGCTGCGCGGCTTCCTGTCTGGGCAGGGGACGCGCGGCACGTCGCTCGCGGCCCAGCTCGACGCGCGGCACGACACCGAGAAGCAGGACACGCTGCTCACCTGGGCCGCTCGGCACGGGCAAGCCAAGGCGGCGCGGCTGCTGCTCGAGGGCGGCGCGAGCGTCGGGGCGACGAATGGTGGCGGCGCTTCAGCGCTGCTCGTCGCGAGCGACAAGGGCCACCTTGAGTGCGCCCGGCTGCTTCTCGAGGTCGGCGCGGCGACCGACCAAGCGATGAACGATGGCACCACGCCGCTGAGTGCTGCGAGCTTGGCTGGCGAGATCGGCTGCGTTCGGCTGCTCCTCGAGGCTACGAGGAGGGCGATGACGAGCACCTACGTGTCGCTGGCGTGGTCGTTGCCGGACTCGACGAACCTCTCGCCCGTCGAGGTGATGGCAGGCAGAAGTTTTTCTCCTGCGCAGGTGCGCGAGCGAGCGTCAGCGCGCCGAGGGCCATAACGTGAGAGAACGTGATCTGTGGCCGCGCGCACCGGGTCGGCCAGGAAGAGCATCGCCGAGGGAAGCGACGAGCGCCCGGGGAGCACGGGGGAGCGCCGCGTCCGAGCCCCAGGTCTGCCCAAGTACCTATCCACCATTTCTGGACATGTTCAGGTCAAGCTGCTATGGCCGACTCGGGGGTCCCCCCGGCGACTCGATGGCCGCCTCCGCGGCGGCGGCGTCCGGCGCGCCCGGCTGCAGCCCCATCGCCAGGGCCAAGCATTCCGGGCCCTGAGGCCCCCAAGCAGTGCAACATTCCATCGCTTCCATTCCTCGAGGAGCGATCTACCGGTTGTCACCGTCATCATAGACGCCGAACGAAAACGCCTCTCAAACGCCTCGAGATTCAGTTTGGGTTTGGGGCTTGGAAAATCAATGTTTTAGTGGACCATATCCCCCCCTAGGCCCAGGGGGCCTTGGGGCAGCCTGCCGGACCGCTGTTGCACGGGGCTAAGCACCAGAAAATGAATGTAGTTGATGGATTGGGCTAGCGACTGCGCCGACGCTTTTGGCCCATATACTCGCACAACAAGCCTGTACTGCGGTGGTGTGAGTTTAAATGCACCATGAGCAAAAACCTGACGAGGCCTGTACACGGTACACGGGCACTTCCAAACATAATTGGCGACTGCTGCGCTCAGCGTGTGTGCGTTAGGTGTACGCATACTGCCGCGGACGTAATCCAGCGCACCGTCGATGTCGTGAGCATGCAGCATGGCAACAGCATTTTGATTCCTGGTGGGCATCGATTGAATTTATTGAATCGAGGGGAAAAAACGAGGAAGACCAGAGCAGTGCGCGAGAAAAAAACAAGCACCGGGGAAGTCGGGGTAGTCGGCGACTTGGGGTACACTACTGCTTGGGTGTCTGCTTGGGTGTCTGCTTGGGTATCTGCTTGGGTATCTGCTTGGGTGCTTGGGTGTCTGCTTGGGTGTCTGCTTGGGTATCTGCTTGGGTGCTTGGGTGTCTGCTTGGGTGCTTGGGTGTCTGCTTGGGTGTCTGCTTGGGTGTCTGCTTGGGTGCTTGGGTGTCTGCTTGGGCACCTACTCCCCGGGCTCCGCGGCGACACCCCTGCTCCGCCGTCGGGCGAAACAGGCCGCGCGAGGGAGTCGAACCCGGGAGTCCCCATTGTTTGTGTGAGAGAGGCCAGCTCGCACCGCGCTAAGGCAGAAGTCAGTTTGCGAGTCGTCTCTCTTGCACAACCGTGCCTGCCCAGCAGAACAACGGCTGCACGGACATGCGCGCGACTCTCTCTATGACGACACCCGTGCCTGCCCAGCGAAACAATGGCTGCACGCACTTTTTACTCGACGAGGTGTCCGCGGCTGTCTTCAAAGCAATGATGTTGTGGGACAAGAACGACCCATCGCAAAGCAGGTCCGTTCAGGACATGGACTCGATGATGCCAAGGCTTGTTGAGGAGGGCTTCTTGATGCAGGAAGCAGATGGACGGTACAAGCTGGCACCGGAGTGGGCCTAGCGACGTGCCGCCTTTCGTTTCGCAGCTGCGCGCTTTTTAGCGGCCGCTTTAGCTGCGGCCGTGAGCACCCAGCGTTTGCTCCGTACCTTACGGCCGGTCGTCTTGGAGGTTGTAATGACAGTCTTGAGTTTGTAGCGGCCCCTCACTGTGCCAGGGGCAATTCCTTTGGTGGTCTTTGGCGCCGGCATTATAGCTTGTAACAAGGTCAGATATATTGAAGAGAAGGAAAAAAAATAATGACGCCGTGTGTGACAGCACCCGCACACACTGAAGAGGGCGAAAACGGGCGCTTGCGCGTGCGGATCGTCTTCCACAGGGCCGCGTGTCCCAGGGACAAGGATAGCACCTGGGATGAGGTGGTCGTGTAGGAGCTCACGCTTATTGAAGGGCCCTGTTCACAGCCCTTCAATGGCGATTTTCAGTCAGTTTCGAAGGGACTTTCCTCTACCCACCACCCCGTATGTCGTGGCAGGACGTTCTGTGGGACGAGAATGGACCCATCGGTATCGCATTTGGGCGTTCTGAGCAATTTGGCGACCCTGCACACGCGGCCGTATCGGAGATGGAGAGCTCATCAAGACGGAACAGACAGATAACCCACACTATGCAAGTAATCACACTCGGCTTCTTTTGGGGGGATTGTAAACGTCTGTGCATAAAGACATACTTTTTTTGCTTCAAAATCAAATTTTGGGTGGGGGTGAGAAGTCGCAACCAACTACCATCACGATGCACCCGGAAGAAAGTGTTGAAGCATACCTTGCGCTTTTCTCTAAGCGGTGCCGTCTCTTGAATAGAATTGAATCGGCACTTATTTCTTCGAGCCTGACTTCCTTTGAGCGACCGGTTCTCGTATGCGGTCAGAGTTGCCATCCACCGGCCCTTGTAGTCTAGGGGGCAGTCTGCGGTGTCGCCGTCTGTCGCGAAAAGAGCAACTCTTTTGTGGGTGTCTGTAACCCAACCTTTCAAACCACCCGGCTTTGATGAGTTGTGGAGGACTTTTCTGCGATTCGGCATGTACCTCTCATATCATCACATGCAACCACATAACAACCTCAGCCCGACAGAGAGGGCATGTGCTCATCTTTGACGAGCACTGCTTGCACGCACACATGTGCCCACATGGGACAGCCGCATGTGACTTTGGCCTGGTGAAACAGGCAATGCAGGTCGACTCGCCGCCCATCGACGATTCAGGCGGCCGAGGAAGCACGTCGTGCGTAGCGTGCGAGGCAGCAGAGAGCGGAAGAAACGACGACGAGGCTGCCGAGGAGGACGCAGACGAGCCTGCGTCGTCCGCCTCCTGCTGTGTAGTAGAGAGGTCCATCGCGGCAGCGGCAGCAGCGACGACGGCCACCTCGTCCTCGTTCACAGGAGGCATCGCGCCACCCTTTCCCTTCTTCTTCTTCTTCTTCGCCTTCCTCTTTGCAGCAGCCGCCTCCTCCGCCTCGATCGAGGCGAGCAGCTCTGCACTGTGTCTGGCCGCCTCCGCCTCTGCCGCCTCCCTCTCCGCCGCCTCGCCCGCCTCGCCCGCCTTTGCGTCTGCAACAGCAGTGGCCGCCTCCGCCCGTGCACTCGCCTCGGCCTGCTGCAACGAGGCGCAGCGCGCCAAGTACGGAGCTAGCGCCTTACGCAGCTCCTCGCCGAGTCGCGCGACGTCGTTCTCCTCGGACGACACGGAGGAGAAAGGCGGAATCCACAGTGACTCACACCCGGTGCCTTCCACATAGATAGAGATGCCTATGTCGGGAAAGGTGGTGAGAGAAGGGAGACGGCTTGGTGAGGGGGGGGGGGGGGGGGTTATATGCACCAAAGCCTCCGATAAAAGCGCCGGACGACAGCACCGCCTCCACAGCATTCTCGTCTCCCCAAGTCCGCAGTGCGGATTCGGAGAGAATGAACTTTGCAGCGACAGAGTGCTTGGCCGCCTCCGTGGAGCGCTTGAGTGCGGCAGCCTCGTCCTTTGTCTCGCACCCCATGTACACAATGACGCCGAGCGCACGCATGAAACCGGCGCCTGCAAGTGAGAGTCGCACCCTCGTCTGCAGCTCCTCCTCGGAGTAAGTAGCGCGAAGGCGACAGAGAAGATACGCCTCGGCACGCGCGTTTGGCGTGTCGTCCACCGGAGCGACAAAGTTTGGAAATACGGTGGTCAACGCGCTATCAAAGCTTTGCGCGTTCGGTGTAGAGCAAGCAGCGAGCGCCTTGCTCCGGTAGGCAAGGATGTCGGAGTAGGAGGAACCCTCCCGCTGCATCCCCTCCAGCGTCGCCACCCAGACGGAGACAGTCTCCTTGATCTGCGCCTGCTCGCGGCGCATCTCGACGAGGAGGCGAATCACCTCTCTCTTGACCGCGCTCTCCTCGATGCGCAACACGTCGAGGCGCCTCGCGACCGCCACACTCCCCAAAAGAACGATGCCAAAGCCGCCGTTCGCCTCGGCGACGACGCCGTCAAAGGCGGTGAACTCCTCGTAGGCAGCCACAAGCGATGCATCGCATAGCCAGATTGCGAGAGAGAGCGACGAATTCGACACCTCTGCGTTGTCTCCAAAGGAGTTGAGGACGTCCTCCTCGCGAAGAAAGACATAGTCCATCCTGGCCGAGCGCAGCGCGACGACGCCGGCCCAAACGCGCCGAACGGCATCGGAGACGCTGCACCCGAGAGGAGCGGATGCGGAGAGAGAAGACACCTTCTCGAAAATGTAGTACATGCTCGCCGCCTCATCATAGTCGTCGATAATCTTCTTCAAAGTAGGCTCGACGCTCTGGACGTCTTCGAAGCGGACGACTCCGACTCCTCCGACACCGCCGACTCCTCGAAGTCGGCTTTGCAACACGATGAAGCGCTGCTTGTCCACCACATCGGATCGGTCGAGGTGGGCTACGGCAATGGAACCCCAAATTCGTAGCCCGCTCGAGCAAAAATCGCTCGTTTCGGGAGGGTCGATGGCGACGGAGACGCGCGGGTCGTCAATAATCTGAACGACAACGAGAAACGTGAGACGAGTTGGAGGGGGTTGGGGGGGAGGGTCGGCGCACCTCGCGAAAGGCGACCCTCGTGTGGATAGGGAGGAGGAGAATGTTGTTGGAAAGGTGCTCGTCGAGGTTGACGTCGGTAAAGTCGCCGTCAGGGTAGTGGAGCGAAAGGTTGAAGCCGGCAGTGATGAGGCGAAGTAGTTCGTTCAAAACTGCAAGCTCGCGTGAATCGCTGTCGAAGGACATCCTCCTCTCCCCAAGCATCTGCATATAAAAACCCGCGCGGAGGTGAGAGGAAACAAGCGCGCGTGGGGGGGGGGAGTTGCGTACCGAAAGAGAGAGAGTCGCCGCCTCCTTTGCGTCCTCCACCTTGTTGCTCCCGATTCGCTGCATGACGCGATACGACGACCCCGCCAACTCCTCCGCTGAGATGCCCGGCTTGTACTCCATCGGCTTCACCTCCCCCATTCGCTTCAGCAGAAAGGACACGATCCGTTTCTCCTCCTTCTTCGTGTACGGCGAGTCGTACTCCTTCTTCTCGACCTCGAAAAAGTCGCGCAGCAGCGTGTCCCTCTTCTCGATAAACTGGCTTCGCGGGACATTCTCGGCGAGCAAAGCGACCGTGGTGAGTCGGAATTTGAGGGCGTCCATTCTCGCGTGCGAGGCCTTGTACGGCTGGAGGGTCTCCTTCAACTCCGACTCGATTGCGTCCTCGGACATGTGGACAAATGAGGGAAGGAAGAGGATGCGAGTCCGTTCTGTCGCCGCGGTGTGAATGTGCAGACCTGACGACGGGGGGTGGAAACTCGGAGAGACGGGAGGAATCGGCGAGTGGAGGGGAATGGAGAAGACACACCAACGCCACCAACAAACTCCTCCACCGCCTTGTGTTGAAACTCCTTGGGGTAGTAGTCCTTGGCCCACGCCCGAAGCCGCACCTCAGACGAAATGAAAGTGCCTCGCATGAAGTTTTCGGCACCCACGTTGATCTTCTCTCGCCCCGTCTCAACGATCGTGACGGAAACGCCGAGGTTGCGAAGCACCTCGGCTCCGAAAAGCGTTCTTTCCGTGCCGCGCTCTATCTGCTGCTCATTCCAAGACGGGTAGACGCTGCGAAAGAGCAAACAGAGGAAATCCTTCTCGCTGGAGTCGATCGGGGTGCACATCGGGGCGTGCCTGTGATGCGGGGAGGGGGCGTTGGGCAAGCTTCGGGGGGATGGTGGCGGAGGCGGTGGCGGTGGCGGCACTAGCGGCGGTGAGGGCGCAGTGCGGCGCGACGGCGGTGAGGGCGCGGCGAGGGCGCGGTGAGGGCGCGGCGAGGGCGCGGCTTGGTGGGAATGGGTGCGGGTGGAGCGATGTGATGGCAGCACAGGCGCCGCTGGCAGCGGCGACGTCAGCGGCATGGACAGAGGCGAGGATGGCGGGGCGCGGCAGCCCGGCAGGGCGGCGGGTGCGGGGCGGCGGGGCGGCGGCTTCGGTGGGCCGGCGGCGCCTCTGGGCTTCAGCTGCGCGCAGGGCGTCGCAGCAAGCAGCTGGGACCCTGGGGGGGGGGAGGGCGGTCGGAGAGGACGGCGTCTAGGCGATCTCCCCCAAAAAGAAATTCAGAAAATTCAAGCATTCGCAGCCGTCAGACCTCTCGCCCGCGCTGCTCGGCGAGGAAGCGGAGCGCGTATAGTAGCGATGAGCTCACTAGCTAGAGCTCACACTAGAGGCCGTCATCGCATTCGCACCTTCCTGGGACCCAGCGCTGACCCTTGATTGTCGTTGCCGTCTCTCCCTTCTCGACTGTCTGTGCTTGTGCGTCTTGGGTCCCGGGGTTGTGTTTTTGTGTGAAGAAGGCTGCCATAGCCGCAGCTGCGGCCGCACCACCCGGCGAGGCCATCCTCGCGCGCACGGACGCTACAGGCGCGGGCGCGGGGGTTGATGGTGCGTATGTGGCGGAGATGATGGAGGCGCTCGCCGCGTGCGGCGATTGAGCGCCTCCCTCTCTCTCCGGCTGCGCGCCTGACCGGTGCGGCCTCCGAGTCGGCGTCTGTCTCTGTGCGATTTCGGGCCCTGGGTTGTCCGTTTATCTTAATGTGAAGAAGGTGCGTTTACGTGAAGAGGTACGCGACCGCCGTCCTGAGCTGGCTTCCACTCCTTGCGCGCTCCTCCGTTCCTGCGCACGCGGGAAGCTTCTCTGTGAAGGCGTGCGCCCCCGCTCCCCGCATCCACCCCGCCCCACTCCACTCCGGTCGACCAACGCGCGACGCATCAGCTGGTGCCGGCGCCGGCGCCGGCAGTGGAAGCGCCACCACCGCCAGAGTTGCCGCCGCTTCTGCACCGCCCCCGCACCGGAGCCGGTCATACTCGTGCGTCAATGCGCGCACCGCGTCGCACCCGCACCCGCACTCGCGCTCGCCCGCCGCGTTGCGGCCTCGCCACCGCAGCCGCCGCAGCCGCCGCAGCCGCCACCGCCGCCGCATCCACCGCCCGCCCCGTCTCCCCTCCGCACCCCACGCCCCGCCTCGCACGCGCTCGCCCGCGCTCGCCCGCGCTCGCGCTTGCGCTCGCCCGCCGCGCTGAGGTCTCTCCTCCACAGCCGCCGCTGCCGCTGCCGCTGCCGCTGCCGCCACTGCCGCCACCTATGCGCCCCCGCGCCCGCACTTGCGAGCAAGCCGCGCCGCGCACGAGCACGCTGTGCTCACGCCAAGCCCGCGCCCGCGCGCCCGCGCCCGCCCGCCGCGATGCTGCCGGCCTCCCCATAGCCTCTGCCTCTGCCGCTGCCGCCACCTCTGCCGCTGCCGCTGCATCTGCCGCCGCCGCCGCCGCCGCCGCTCGACACTCCTTCCCCCCGCTGCATCCCTCAGGGAGACGGAATGTCCGCCCAACTCGACATTGATGAGACGAGCTTCGTGTCGTCCTTCTTCAATGACGCTTATCCCAACTGGAGCGCCGAGCAGGTTGAGCAGGCAGCGGAGAGGACGCTGCGAGCAGTCAAGAACCTACGCGACCTTGGCATCCTCATCTCGGTCACCGAGGAGGCCGAATTCGACAAGGAGGTGGGTGTCGACAACTTCATCCGCGGCTTCCTCATCACTTCCGAAGAGGTGTTGAAGCGAGGGGCGAGGGGTTTCTTCGACGACTGCAAGGGCAAGCAAGATGCGATCGGCAGCATCGGTGTGCGCACCTTGCGCCACACACTCCGCAATCCTCCCCCCCCCTCACATACCTCTCTCTCCCCTCAGGTATCCACGTCCACACGGCCGCGGCGGAGCGGACGCGCCTCCTTCTTCTCTCGCCACCCCCCGCTCTCCTCACCGAGGACGACGACGAGACGCTCCAGTCCACGCAGAAGGCGCATGAGGCGCTCCAGCCGTACAAGGAGGCCCACGCTCGCCTCGACGCGCTCGAGTTCCGACTCGTCACCGTCGCTCTTCTCGCCAAGAACATGACGCTCAAGCAGCTCGAAGACAAGAAGGAGGAGCTTTTGCGCGACTTTTTTGCCGTCGAGGACGACCACGAGATGGCGTACACGAGTGAGGAGAAGCGGCGCATTGTCTCGCACATGCATGCGAAGATGGACGAGGTTGAGCCTGTCGCATTTGACGCCAACCTCACCTCCGAGGCAGCGATGCTTCGCGTCATGAGACAGATCGGCAGCGTCGAGAGCGCGAACGAGGTGCGCTGCATGATCGAGTCTTCCGACTCGTGCGTCGACTCATGCGACGCCGAGCTGCTTCGCCTCGCTGCCGCCGGCGCAAAGTTCACACTCTTTCGCGACAGCGCCTTTGCCGACGCTGACCTCGCCCAGCACCTCTCCACCGGCATCCTTCTCGTCCCGGCCTTCACCGGTGAGGCCCTTTCCGACGTCCTTCACGACGACCGCGTCCTCGGAGTCACGCAGGCGCTCGACGCGTTTCGATCCTACCGACTTCGACTCTGGGGTGCCGCATCGCTTGCCGATTTCGACACCGACGCCGCCGACCGATACGTCGTGCTGCAGCAGCAATTCGGCGGCGGCGACGGAGTTGCTGGCGTTGGAGTCGCACTCTTCGAGAGCGCGGACGCTGTCTCGAGAATCATGAAAACGATTATCGACTACTACGAGGATGCGGCTGGCTTGTTTCGCATCGCGTCGATGCTGCCTGCATCCTACAGCGGTAAGGAAGCTGTTTTGGCGTGGACGGCAATTCAGGCGCTTCGCGCGGCGCGGGTGGAGAAGGTCCTTCTTACCCGGGACGACGTGGACGCGATCGAGTCGGACGTGCTCAACGCGTTCGGGGACGACGCTGAGGTGACCGACGCCACCCTCTTCCTCGCCGTGTGGACCCGCAACGATGCGATGGCGCGCGCGTACATGCGATACGCCGGTTTCGACGGGGTCTGTGAGCCGAACGCGCTCGGCTTCGGCCTCGTCATGCTCGGCAATATCTCCGTCGCGAGGCGCTTGGACGTGACCGACATGGACGAGGACGCCATCAAAGGCGAGGTCGTTCGCCTCGTCGTCGAGATGCGTCGCGAACATGCAAAGATCAAGCAAAAGGTCGGTGCGTGGATCGCCACCCTGAGCGAGATGAAGCGGATGCGATCTTCATACGTCGGCATTCTCGGCTACCGCTCCGACGTTCTTGCAGTCCCCTGCTTTCGCAGCATGCAGCAGACCTTTGACGCCGTGTTGGCGACAGTCTTTCCGGCCTTTGTCCCCCCCATCGACGACACGCCGCGTGCGCGCGTCGAGTCGTACGTTCGATCGAGCTTCGGAGCTGCCGCCGCCACCGCTGCCGCCGCCGCTGCCTCTGCCTCTGCCGCCGCTGCTGCCGCTTCGAGCGACGACATCGATCGCAAGATTCGCCTCACCCTCGCCGGCATCGAGTGCCTTCGCTCGCTCGGCGTCTTTGTCTTGGTTGGCTACGAGACACAAGAGGAACTAGATGCGATGAAGGACGCGACCAGTGGGACGGACTTTGTAATCGCGAAGCTCGTCATGTCGGAGATGACGCTCAGGCAGTGGAGTACGTCCGCCGTCGACCCGGTTCTTGCTGCTGGCGATTTTGTCGGCGGCTTCGGCGTCACCGTCTACAAGGACGAGGAGGGTGAGTGCCTGTGGATTCCGCCTCTTCAGACATTCTCGTACTCCCACGAAGAGGACGAGGAGCAGCTTCACGTCGAGTTGACCGAGGCGCTGTCGCCCTACCTCGCTCGCTGCACGTCGCTTGCCGAAGCGGCTGCGGCATCGAGGGTTGAGCGGCGGGAGGCGGCGGAGGCGGCGGAGCGGCGGCAGATCGGTCGCGCGCTGCAAGAGGCCGCGCTCGTTGGCGCGTCGGTCGGGGCGGCGATCGAGGCGGCGGGCGAGGCGGAGCAGGAGCCGCCCGCGGATTTCGTGCTGCTCCCGCGCGACCTGCCTTGGGAGCGTGTGTACGATTGCGAGGACGCGAACATGCCACAGATCGCCAAGCTGCGCCTTACGCTCCCCACCGACTACCCCACCGGGACCGTCCTCAAGCTGCCGATGCCGTGTCTGTGTGGCGAGCACACGTCCCGCTTCACCAAGATGAAGGCGGGGACCTCGATCATCATCAAGTGGGACCTCGGAATCTGCGGCCTCGTGCAGGAAGCGGGAGTGGAAGTGGAGGCAGAGGCAGAGCGAGTTGCAGCGGAGGCGGAGGCGGCGCGACACGCCGACGAGCTGCTGGCTGAGATCGAGACTGAGAAGGAGGCGGCGGCGGCCAAGGCAAAGAAGAAGAAGAAGAAGAAGAAGAAGGGCGGCGAGTCGCGGCAGTCGGTGGCGGAGCTTGCGGTGGCGCTCGAGGGGGGAGCGACGCTGGAGGCGGAGCCGGTGGTGGAGCTGGAGGCGGAGCAGGCGCCTGCCTCGGTGGCTGGTCAGGCCACGCATGCCCCTGCGGCGATCTCGCTCGCCGACGCCGACTTTGACACGGGGCGACCGGATGTGCCCGAGTCCACCCTCGGTGGCGAGACGACGTGCATCGTGTGCTTCTCGAGGCCGAAGAGCCACGCATGCGTGCCGTGTGGGCACCTCTCGGCATGCGAGGCATGCTCGGCGCGCATGCGGCATTGCCCGGTGTGTAGGGCGGAGGCGGTCATGTGGATGAGGATCGTAGCGTGCTGAAACGTGCGTTGTGTAAAAAAGGTCTCGAGTTTCTCTCCTCGATTTTTTTTGGTATTCACAAATTGACACCCACTACTCTCAAACTGCTAACGGAGTGTCTCGAGTTTCCCCAAAGGGTCCCTCTCATCGACCACTCGACTAAAATACACTCTGGACACACCTCACTCACATACACCTCTTCCTCCATGAGCCGGCGCTGCAGAAGCAACGCGGTCGCATCTCGCCGTGCTGCCGCATGCCGAGCGCAGTGCAGTGCGCGATGCAGCAACCAGAGACAACGTCTCTGTCAAAGATGCGGTTGTTGGAGTCGAAGGCATGTTTCGCGAAGCATGGCCAGGGTGCCTCGGGCGTAGTGTGACGACGAGGACGGCTGGTTGGCGTTGCTGGAACATTGGGGTCGTCGCGGAGCGACCTTTTCGTGTGTCGAGATTTTTTTTTGGGAAGTCACAAAGTCACCATCTCGCGCTCAGGTGCCTCGTTGCCTCGACGTCTGTGCCACCCGCCACGCACCATCACTGCCACCACGAGCCAGCAATAACCACGTTCCCATCACACAGCCACCGCTCTCGCCACCGCCCGCGGATTCCATGCGATGATGCGCCAATCTGCGCCACATGCGCCAATCTGCGCCACATGCACCAAGTCTGCCCCGCACCACGCACCACCACGCACCACCACGCACCACCACGCACCACTGCTGCCACCACGAGCCAGCAATAACCACGTTCCCATCACACAGCCACCACTCTCGCCACCGCCCGCGGATTCCATGCGATGATGCGCCAATCTGCGCCGCGAAGCCTGCGCCACATGCGCCGTCTCGATGGGCTGATCGGGCTCACACTCCGCTCTCCACCACTGAGCACTGGCGACTCCAGAGCCCAGCCCCAGCTCATGGCGCCTGTACAACGCTTGCGATGACGAACACGCCAGTGTAGCCCTCCAACAATCTTCGTAGGAAAATCGTTCCCTCGGGGACGGCGTGTGATCCGAGCGCCCGTAATGCCTCTTGTATTTTACGAACTCTTTGCTACGCCACGCGCACGAGGACGTAGACGTACCCTGCTTTCCCCCTGTCTTTGCTACTTCGTATGTTGACGAGGCCGCCCGTCTGGTATGTTTGCATCATGTTGGCTCTGAAATATTCCATCAGCTCTTGTTCGAGTTTGCCTCCATCTTTACGTCGTCGACTAATGTACACGTTGACCCTAGCCCCCGCTCTCCGATAATCATTCACGTGTGTCTGAACGCGTGTGTCAATAGTATCTGCTACCGAAAACCCGACGTAAATGACATCTCGCAAAGCCGCCAATGAGGCTTTTGTTTGGTTCCTAACCTTCTTTTCGCCGTGAAAATTGTCACCAGCCTCCTCATTCAGATGTTGGAGGGCTCGCTGCAGCGCCGCGCGCGCCAGGCGCCTCGCTTCGATCATGCACGGTTTGGACGTTGTCCGTCGATGCAGCGGCCGTCGGTAGGCCTTCAAATTCTGTGAAGAGCGAGGCATTTCATATAGAAGAAAAAAAAGCGAGCGCGAGACCTGACGGCGTGGCGAATGACTCAAACCACAACCACACCCTGCGCGGCGCCGGACAACCACCCGCGCGCATCCTTTTGCCTATTCGATGTTGGCGCAGCCAATGATGCGACCGGACGAGTCTTTCATGACCTTGACGATTGGGACGGAGGCCGCTTGCCCAGGGATGGTCTTGCGGGCCTTGTGCCGGCGGGGTGGCGTCCGAGCGCGGCACGCCAATTCAACTTCCATTTCGTGCTCTGCCTCCATGTCTTCTTCCGTGGGCTCGACGTCGGGATGCGACCAAACAACGCCGTATGAGTCCGTCCACGACATATCAATTGCCCCATGCATAAAAGACTAGAGAGCACACGAAAACTGATTCTCGCCAAGTTTGATTGAACACACCCCTGCGAGACTCCCTTGCGTCACTACGTGCCTCCCCGTGTTTGTAGCCTGGCGTTTGTGCCCTGGGTCTGTCCGTGGCCGCCGCGTCACTCGGCACGGAAGCCTCCTTGCCGTTGGACATGCCGGGGGGGTGTGAGGGCCTGGAGGGTGCCACAGACGCACAGGGGAGCGCGCGCCGCCGAAGTGGTTTGGCGCACACCTCGATGCTGAGGGTGGCCACCCCTCACTTTCCGGACTGAAAAAGTAGCCTCAGCCCCACGCCACGGTTGCCAGCCGTGCCTTCGCGAGAGTCGCCCTCGAGCCGCGTCCCGTCGGCACTACCCTCGAGTGCGTGTCGCTTTGGTTGGCGACACCCACTCGTCGACGAATGGGCGTGAGTGCCTTAGGGGTTCCGCGAAAAAAAGAAAAAAAACCGGGTGTGCACCATGCGTGCTCGACCGGAGAACAACCACGCGCTCGCATTTTGTGAGACCCGCTCATGAGCCTCCACCGCCGCGAGGACACGGCGGTTGCCGATTTCAGTGTTGACGAGCGAAAGCTAGATGCGTGGTGCGCGTGGTACGCCTTCACCTGCGAGAAGCTCGAATTGAAAATGCTCGACGAGCAGCGTCTGCGCATGGGCATGTCGCCGCCGGGGATGCCTTCTCCGTTTGGGATGGCGTCACGGATGGCGCGGCGAGGGGTTGCGCCGCCGATGGACGGGCTGCCGAGGCCGGAAACGAGAGGTGGCGTCATAGCGCCCGGTCAGCGGGAGCTGCAGCGGGCCGTCGCGCTCCAGGAGCAGCAGCCGCGGCCGGAGCAGCCGCCGGCGAGTGCTACGCAGCCGCCATCGGCGCCCGGTGGCTTCCAGCCCTCCCGACCGCCTCCGCCTCCGAGGGGAATGGGCTTCGGAAACTTCTCCTCCCGCTCTGGAGGGCCGATGGGCGGTGAGCAGCCACTTCCAAGACACCCGGCCACGACAACCCTGCTGATAGAGACACACCGCCGCACACGTCCGTGACACGCCTCCAACGCCGCCGATTCCGCCCGTTTGCAGGTGCAGGCATGCCCCCGCGACCCGGAGGAGGCATGCCTCAGCGGCATCTGCTGCGGCCGCAGGCGCCGCAGTTTCGCCGGGTGCGCCTCATCCCCTCCGGCCCGGCGGTGCACCCATCTTGCTCGGGGCCGAAAGCCTCGATCATACTGTTCGCCGTGCGACACGCGCGGCTGGCCCGCGTCGCCGCCGACAGCGAGCGGCGCATGCACGAGCAGAAGCGGCGCATGCACGAGCGCGAGCTGATCATGAGGTACATCCGTCCGAGGCACCGCCTCGACGCCCGCTCTTCTTCCAGTCCGAAGGCCGCAGTGCTCGTACTAGCTTTGCGGCACTGGCGGCTGGCCGGCGCCGCTGACGCCTCCGGCATTCCTGGCGTGGACGAGAGGAAGCTGGAGCTGTGACGCAAGCGCGGCGGCGGCGACCTGGAGCCTGTCCTCGCGAGCGGCGCCGTCGCCGTCCTCGACGCGCAGTGGGTCATCCGCCACGCCGAGGCGGGCGGCGTCCTCTCCCACCGCCAGGCGCTGCCCAAAGAGGCCTTCCTCCCCCTCGCCGACCTCGTCGAGGCGACCGGCAAGCATGACCTTCCCGTCGCCGCGCTCTCCTACCCGTGGCTGACCAAGGACCACCCCGACCCGCGCGGAGCCAACCTCGCCCGCGTCGCGAGGGCGCTCAAGGCCCTGCTCAGCGATCCCGACATCCCGCGGCTCGGCGTGTTTTGGGACTTCGGCTCGCTGCACCAGCACCCCGACCCCCCCAACGGCGTCCTGCGCACCGAGGAGCAGAACGCGCTCTTCAAGCAGGGTTTGGGCTGCCTCGGCACGCTCTACTCCCACCAGCACACTTGGGTGCTGCGGCTGACCTCCTTCCCGGACGGCCACAAGGCGGAGGAGCAGACCGAGGGCACCAACGTGGCCAAGTACTTTGACCGCGGCTGGTGCTACACGGAGCAGTGCTGGGCTGGCCTGACAAAGACTGGCTACCTCTCGCTCGACCTCGGCAAGATGCGCGCCGGCGAGGAGTACGGCAGCGACAGCCTCGTCGACGACTGCACCAAGGCCGGCGGCCGGCGCCCTCCGCTGCTGCCGTCTGCGTTTGCGGCGGAGCTGGAAAAGAAGAGCTTCACCAACGGCAAGGACGACAAGCCGCTCGTGAAGCGGCTGTACGAGGCCGCCTTCAAGGAGCAGTTTGGCAAGGCGACCAATCTGGACTACGCCCGCCTCGGCTGGGGCGACGCGGAGGCGGCGCAGCTGGCGGAGGTCCTCGCGAGCGGGGCAGCGCCGCGGCTCGAGAGGCTCGGTCTCAGCTTCAACAAGATTGGCGACGAGGGCTGGACGGCGCTGGCCGCCGCCCTCGGCAAGGAGGGGGCAGCGCCGCGGCTCGAGACGCTCTATCTCGTCGCCAACAAGATTGGCGACGAGGGCTGCAAGGCGCTGGCCGCCGCCCTCGGCAAGGAGGGGGCAGCGCCGCGGCTCGAGGAGCTCGATCTCGACGGCAACGAGATTGGCGACGAGGGCTGCAAGGCGCTGGCCGCCGCCCTCGGCAAGGAGGGGGCAGCGCCGCGGCTCGAGGAGCTCGGTCTCGACGGCAACAAGATTGGCGACGAGGGCTGCAAGGCGCTGGCCGCCGCCCTCGGCAAGGAGGGGGCAGCGCCGCGGCTCGAGAGGCTCTGGCTCAACAGCAACCAGATTGGCGACGAGGGCTGCAAGGCGCTGGCCGCCGCCCTCGGCAAGGAGGGGGCCGCCCCGAGCCTGAAGGCGCGAGACGCCTCCCCTCGCCACACGCCCCTCCCCCGCCCAATGCTCATCGCACCTCCCCTCGCGTGCAGGCGCTCTGGGTGGACAACACGGAGCAGCCTGAGCTGGTGGCCGTGTGCGAGGAGCGCGGCATCGAGCTGCCTGAGCTGCGCTGAGCCTCTCCAGCCGCGGCCGGGCGGCGAGGGCGCGGGTTCCTGCGGGACCGCCGCGCGAGCACGGCAGAGAGCAACAGACCCTGCGGCTGCGGAGCACGACGCACAGCGGCGGTGGGGGTGGGGGGCGGGGGGGGGTTGGGGGGGGGTCTGCGTCTCTCGGCGCGCTTCGGATTGGTGTGTTGCACGCTGTGCACGTGTGACTGTGAGCACGGCCCCCGGCCCCAGATGCCGCGGGGGGTCCAGGGAAAGCGGTTTGGGGAGGGAATGTTGATTTGCACAAACGGGACGCCTGAATCTTTTTTAGTCAGTTACCTTATGGCGCATCCTGGGCGCTGCACGGCCCTGCCGCGCTCTCACCCCACTCCCGGTCTCCATCCCCAGACCCCACTCCATCCCGTCGCGCGTCGCGCGGGCCTGCGTAGACTGTAGTGTTAGCTGAGTTACCAGCGAGCGAGCGGAGAGGCCGGCGCGCAACGTACAAAGCAATCGCGCGGCGTCGCGCTGCCATGCCGCGACAGCCGACCCCCCCCCCCCCCCTTCCTCCCCCGCCTCTCTTCAAGTCAATCCTCTTGCTCACCGCGCCGCCGCCCGCACCCTCTCCCGCGCCTCGTCCACCTCGAGCGCCGACCTGTTCACAGCGGCAGCCTGTGAAGAGGCGCGGCAAGCCCACGCCCTTCTCGCCATGCCGCCTTACCTCCTAATCTCGCTCCACCTGACCACATCTCGCCGTATCTCCCTCCACCTCGCCGCACCTCGGCCGTATCTCGCCCTACCACGCCGTGTCTCCTCCCCCCAAATCTCGCCCCATCTCGCCCCATCTCGCCCCATCTCGCTCCATCTCGCTCCATCTCGCTCCATCTCGCCCCAAATCTCGCCCCATCTCGCCCCATCTCGCCCCATCTCGCTGCAGCTCACGAGAGCGACACGACGGCGGTCGCCACTTCCGAGATCGGCATCTCGAGCCGGCGCATGCGGTTGAAGCCTGTTCACAGCCAGGCGTGTGAACAGAGGCACAGTCGGCACATACCGAGGCGGCTGAAGCCGTTAAGGGAGGGAGAGGGGGGGCGCAACCATCGCGGCTAACCGCAGCCAATCTCGGACAATCTCATCTAATCTCGCCGTTGAGGAGGGAGAGGGGCACGTAGCCGTCTCCGTCCATCTGCTGCTGCAGGAAGGCGTCATGTACGCCCGGGGGAGCGGCAAAGGTTCAAGTCAGCGGCGGCGGCGCGAGGGGTGGATCGGGCGCCGCGTGCGCCGCGTGCGCCAGATGCGCCAGCCGCAGGTGTGCCCGGTGCACGAGAGCGCTTGCCGCCGCGCGACATCCTGCGCGCGGCGCTCGCTCGCTCAGCGTCGGGTGCATGTGATGTGCGGGCGGTGTGGGAGGGAGGGCGGCGGTGTCGGGTGCGGGCGCAGCAGCGGGCGCCTGAGGGGCACCCAGTTCGCCCCGCACGACGGTCGTGGAGGCGCGCGCGCGCTCGCAAGCACCGCTGTGAGACGGCGTGTGAGATCCAAGTGCCCGCATTCCCTGGCTACCGTCGGGTACTTATTTTAAGAGCAGGTAAACAGCAATAGATCCGGCCCTCAAGCGGCCTAATCGATACCCAGCCCTCACGGAATCGGTCCCTCGTTGTACAGCAATCGATCCTTCACACTGCCCGCGCTGCCAAACTTGCTGAGAATCGGTCCCCCCACCTGTGGCGCGAAGCTGATATGTCTCCCGCGCTCGGCGCGCCGACCGCGCAGCGGCGGCAGACCACCCTCCGGTTCGAGGGGCGCCTGGGGGTGAGCGGGCTGCCTCCGCCAGAGTTTGGCTCGCCCACCTGTGCGGGCCCCCCTGTAGTGTACCCCCTCCCCCCCCCGGTGTCTAGCAATTGGTCCCTTGGCAAGCGCGAATCGGTCCCCCTGGCTCCAGGAACTGATCCGGCACTACACCCGGATCTATTGCTGTTTACCTGCTCTTAAAATAAGTACCCGACGGTAAGCGACTCCGTCTTCTGATAAATGCAGTATGGAAGATACAAAGAGACGGAGGAGCAACGAGCGCCCTGGCGTGAGCCGAAGACACTCCCTCCGTAGACACTGATCACACACGGGTGGGACAGGGTGGGTCACAACAACGAGGCACGAGAGCGTGCACGGCAGAGCGACGGCGCAGCGTACCGCCGTCCAGCTAAAAAGCGGCGGCCGACGGTTGCTGCGCAAAGTGATCAGTTCTAAAATAGGTGCCGGGGCCCAACGGATAGATGAATCCGGGGCACCCTCCGCTCGAATCCCTGGCCGGGGGTTCGAGGTGGCCCCCACCCTGGGGCCTCCCATCAAAGGGACTGCGGCAGAAGACGCCCAATCTTGCACAAGTGCAAGAACCATACGTCTTCTGATAAATGCAGTATGGAAGATACAAAGAGACGGAGGAGCAACGAGCGCCCTGGCGTGAGCCGAAGACACTCCCAACCCTACTGTCTGAATACGTTTTCCACGTATTCCAAATGACCTCCCAGAGGCCTGTATTCCACCCGTATTCCACCCGTATTCCACGTATTCCATGGAATACGCCGTATTCCAAGCTCCAAAAATGGACGTCCGCGGCGGTGAGGATCGGCGCGGCGAGGGGGGGTCTTGAATTCGCCGCGCATTCTGAGCAAAATTGAGCCCGCTCAGGTGTGAACAAAAAGTATAAGGGTCAACCAGGTTTCGAACTGGGGACCTTCCGCTAGCGGAAAGGCATCCAGCAAGACACGCTGCGGTTGAAGGGAGGTCATCGGTTCGGAAACCTATGTAGCATACCGGAGGAATTAGACACACAGATACGCACACCCCGACGCCCGAAGTGCCAAGAAGGACGTCATTAGTACGAAACCTCAGAAGGCCATGGGCGCCGAGAGAACATTCTCCCGAGAGGACAAAAAGAAAAAAGGCTTCGCAGCCCCTCCTTGCGCAGTGACTCCAGTCCCTCCGCCCTGCGCCGCGGCCGCGGGGGGCTCATTCGAGAGGGTCCCCAGCGCAATCACCATACCGGCGACGCAACCGGTGAGCACTGCAAACATGGCAGGGGTCGGTGGGCCTCTGGGATTTTCCGGGGCGTGTGTTGATTTGCGGCTTCTCCTGGAAGAGCGTCGCGCCGGCGCAGCTGCCGAGTCGGGGTTGGCTGGCGGCCTGAGCGGCTCGGGCTCCTGCGACGATGACGACGGGCCGGCGGCCGCGTACTCCACGAGCTCAGCCATATTTCGTGTGCCGCGAGAACCTCCAGTCCACAAGTTTTGCCGATCTGGCGATTCGGGACGGACGTAATCTCTCTAATCGTACGAGTCGGGCCGACGACTTCCGTAGTTCCGTTTTCACGCAGAAGGCCTTTATCTGTGCCCCACTCGATCGCCATCTATGAGACCCCCCCCCCCCCGCCCAATACACCCACACCCTCCCACACCCTCCCACACCCACCTGTCACCTCCACTGATTTATCCCGCGGAGCGTGCGGGCGGATACCGGTCGCCCGCCCCCCCGCGCATCCAGATTTGTGACGGCGATCGCGATGGGCCTTCCACGAAGTTTCGATTCATCAAGAGTTGTTCACTGTGGAACGAGGGAACCCAGGGTGTTCGCCGCCGCTCATTTGGAGCTCGCTCTCCAGGAGCTTCGAATGCTGGCTGCCACGCTCACGGCGGCTCTCGGCTTCTCGCCGGGCGTGACGCGCCTGCCGAACGGCTTCGCCGGTGCGCCGCGAGCCCGACCACAGCACAGACGCGCCATCGCGCCGCGCAGATAGACACAACTCGCTGCAACTCACACACGTCACACGAAACACCCTTCCAGATCCACCTCTAACACCGCATCTAAAACACAAAGAGTCTCCTTGCGACTCTCACTCTCTGTAGTCCACGCGTCACACCACGCATGCACGTTCGGCTGCAACAGCCACAACGCATGGTGCATGCCTAGAAGAGTCGCACGATTACCGCCCCTGCGAAACGTTGACGTCGAGCACTGCTCCACACTTGGCGCAGTCCGCAACAGCCTATCGTATACACACGGCGCGAGTCTCAGAAGATGCGAAGCAGGGACGTGGGGGGGTCGGGTGAGTGGTGGGGAGGGGTGGTGTGAAAGGGGGGAGGGGGGGGGGGCGACCGTGGTCCCGACGTGGCCAGCAGGCAGCGCGAGCGCGAGCATGGTGTCGCACTGCGCGCAGCGGAAGACAAAATTGCGCGCCGGCGCCGGTCTCGGCGCTGGGTTGCGCGCCGGCGCCGCTGGCGGTGCTGGGGACGACGGCGGCGCGCCGCCATTCGGCTGGGCAGGAGGCAGGGCCAGGGGGCCCTGCTGGAGGGACGGCATCGGTGCAGGCGGCGACAGCTGGGCAGGGTGGTGCGGCGGCGCTGCCTTGTTGAGAGCTGCCGACCGCGGCGAGGTCGGCGCATGGGTCGGCGCAAGCGAGCGTGCCGAGCCAGACACGATGGCGCCGTTGCCACTGCCGGCAGGCGGCGCGCTACCGTGCGACGGCAGGGGGGCGGCACGCGGCACGCTGGCGGTCGGCGGCTGGGCAGTGGCAGCTGACGAGCCGGTAGCAGGCGAGCCGCTGGCCATAGAGCCGTTGGCAGGCGGCGGAGGGCCCGGCGCTAGGCCCGGCGGAGTGACGCGCTGTGGTCTCAGCGGGGGAGGGGCGTAGGCCGCGAGGAGCTGGCGCTCCGCAGCGATGGCTGCCGCGAGAGAGCTAATTGGAGCCTCAGCGGGCGGCTTTGGTGGCGGCAGCGGCGGTGGCGGTGGCGGCGGCGGCGGCGGCGGCGGTGGCGGCGGCGGCGGCGGCGGCCGCCGCCGCTGCGCCACACCCTTCCTTATCGGGGGAGGCAGCCTGCCCGACGGCACGATGGGCGTTGGCGGGGCGGCATTCTTCCGCACGGACCCTTGCGTCGACGCACCCACCTTGGCCACCACCCTCTGCCCGGCTCGCACGTCGGCGGGCAGAGTGAGGAAGACGGAGCGGCCGTCGGGCAGCGCGGCCTGCACCCTCTCGCCGCGCCTCATCGCATTCGGTGCGATGATGGAGATGGTCCGCACGGCGCCGCCGGCGGTGGACTTCGACGCCGCCCCTCCCGTCGCCCGTGCAAACGGCGGCAGCCTCGGACTCGCCGCGGCACCCACGGCTGGAGAGCGCGCCGCCTGCGCCGGCGGCGGCTTGGCGCGGCCATCACCGGCCGCCTCCGCGATCGCTCGCGACTTTGCGAGCGCCGCCACGCGCCTCGGCGGGTCGAAGGGCGCTGCCTTCGCCCTGCCCAGCGAGCCACCCTCCGCTTTGGCCGGCGAGTACGCCAGGATCTGCGCGTCGACAAGCGCATCCGGCCCGCACAGCACTGCCCTCGCGTCGACGGCGCCTCCGAGGCAGCTCGGATCCAGCAGGATGCGGCGAGCCTTGCGCGGCGCGCCGTCGCCGAGCTCGCCCTCCTCGCCCTCCTCGCCCTCCTCGTCTGCCGCGTCGTCCAGCGGGTAGACCGAGAGCTTGGGCGCCGGGCGGCTCGGGCGCTTCCGCGCCTGCGGCGCCGTGGCCGGCTGTGTGGGAGCGCCTCGGGCGTTGCTCCGCGCGGCCGCCACCGAACGCGTGGGAGGGAGGGGGGCGCGGCCGCGCCGCCCCTCTCTGCCGCATGTGTGGGACCGGTGCGCCCCGTGGCAGGCGGCACACAGCGCATCGCCGAGCCCTCCTCGTAGCGGGTGCGTCCGCGGGTGCAACCGCCCGCGCAAGCCCTGTGGGCGCGACTGCAGGAGGGAGCGGGCGGCGCCATGCTCCCTCCAGTCGGCGCCCGCCCAAACCCGCGCCGCGGTCCCCGCCTCGGCCGCCCCCCCCGGCGCAGGGGAGCGGCTGGGAGAGGCGCGGCCCGAGGCGCGGCCCGAGGAGGAGGAGCCCTCGGCATGGGCCTCGACCGCCGCCCGCGCCAGCCTAGCCGGCCTGCAGCTCGAGCTGTCCCAGTGGTTCTTGATCGCGTTGTCGGCGCGGCCCGGGAGCCGCTTCGCGATCTCGGCCCACTTGTTGCCGAGCTCGGCGTGCGCCTCGAGGAGGATGCCGTCCTCCTGCTCCGTCCACCGCGACTGGACGAGGTCGGGGTGGAGATGGTTGTGCCACCGGTCGCGGCACTGCAGGCGAGGGAGAGGCAAGGGGGGAGTGTCGCTTGTGGCGTGGGCGTGGCCAAGGGGGGTGGAGCTTGGGAAGGGAGGCTGGAGGGAGGGAGGGGGCAGGGTGGCCGAGGGCGATTGGCAGCGAGGATGGCGAGGCGGCGGCGGAGCACCTGCTTCCCGCTGCGGCCCGGCAGACTCGAGGCGATGACCGTCCATGCCGTCCGCCCGGTGCTGCCCTCTGTCATCCGCTCGCGCAGCACCGCGTCTTCGTGCTCGGACCACGCCCCCTTCACGGATCCGCGACCCCTGATGCCCTCCCCCCCCTCCTCCTCCTCCTCCTCCTCGTCCTCCTCGCCCATCTCCACCTCGATCTCCACCTCCGACTCGGCGGCGGCGGAGCCGGGCGCGGCGGCGGAGGGCGCGGCGGCGGAGGGCGCGGCGGCGGCGGGCGCGGTGACGCCGGCCCTCTCCAACCGCCGCCAGCGGTTCTTCACCGCGTCGGCGCTGCGGCCCGGCAGCGATTGGCGGACCGACTCCCACCGGGCACCGCCAGAACTGCTGCTGTTGCGCCGCACCTCCTCGCAGAGAGTGGCGTCCTCCTCCGCCGTCCACGAGTCCGTCCGCTCGCGTGGTCCCTGCGCCGCCTCGGCCGCCTCCTCCTCGTCGCTATCGCCGCCCCCGCCCGTGCGCGAGTAGTAGTGCTCCCACGCGGCCGCGCGACTCTTCGTCTTTGTGCCGTCGGGGGCGAAGTAGACGTAGTGGTAGTTCGCCCGGAGGCTGCCGCGCTGCACGCGCGAGTAGCCGGGCGGAAGCGCGCTCTCGTGAATGAGCGAGGCGGTGCTCGACTCGCCCGCGCTGCCGCGTCGCTTTGCAGGCCCAGAGGCGGAGCCGCGCTTCTGCTTCGGCGCGACAGGCTGGCCCGCGCCAGGCTGGCCCGCCGTCAGCGCGCGGCCGTACGCGGCGAGCTCCTCGCTGGGCGCCTCCCAAGTGGACTCCTGCAGCAGCGCGTTGGCGTAGTACGGCAGGTTGTACTCGGTCGAGAGGCCGACTGTCCACGCCGCCGCCACCTCTTCCTCGCTCCGGCCCGTCTCCTCGGCCGCCCCCGCCGGAGCCGCCGCCGATGCCGCCGGTGCCGATGCTGGCGCGTCCGCTGGAGGCGCCTCCGCTGGCGGGACCTCCGCTGCCTCCAGAGCGGGCTCAGTCGGTTCGAGCAGTGCCCAGCGGTCGCGTACCGAGTCCTCGGAGCGCTCGTCGAGCATCGGCAAGAGGCGGCGCCACTTCTTCCCGAACTGGCGCACGCCCTCGCGGATGATCGCGTCCTCCTGCGGTGTCCACTTCCGGTTCTGCGACGGCAGCGGGTCTGGGGGTGGCGGCGGCGCCTCGCTCCGTCGCAGCAGCGGCAGCGGCGGCGCGCCGCCCAGCCGCACCCTCGCCGCCAGGTCTGCAGCCGCCGCCGCAAGCACCTCCCGCTCGCTTGCCTCCGCCGTCGGCACCTCGCTCTCCTCCGGCAGCCCTGGCGCCGACCCCGCCGGTGCCACCGCTGGCGCCCCCGCCGGCGCGGCCTCGCTCGCCTGCCCCGCCGCCGCATCCATCCCCACATCCATCGCCTCCCCGGCTGGAGTTGGCTCCGCCGCCTCCTGCACCTCCGCCGCCTCCGCTGGCGCCTCTGCCTCCGCCGCCTCTCCCGCCTCCTGCGGCTCCGCCGCCGCCACCACCGCCGCAGCAGCGGCGAGTTCGGCGGAAGGGACGGAAGCGTCTGTCATCGCGATCGCTGAGGCTGCCTCCTCCGCCTCCAGCGCCTCCGCCACGACCGACGCCTCATCCGCCTCGGCCGCGGTCTCGCTGGCCAGACCCGCCTCCTCCTTCATCGGCTCCGGTGCCGCCTCTTGCTCCGCCGCGTCCTCGAGCGTCTCGTCCGCGACTCGAGCCGCCCCCGCCGCCGCCGCAGCCGGCGCCGCAACCTCCTCCGCCGCCGGCGCAGTTTCCGCGGTGCTCGCCGCGCTCGGCGGCGGCGACACAGCGGCGGCGGGCTCTGCGCCGAAGATGCCTTCCGGCAAGGTAAATGTGCCGGCGACGGGTCGCACGGGCGAGGGCCGCGTCGCCGCGTCGGCGGGTGCGTCGGCGGTCGCCGGGAGAGGAGAGGGAGGGTGCGAGGGCGGAGTCCACGTGCGCAGGTCGCCCCACCCCAGCGGGGCCGCCTCTCCGCCCAGCAGGGGCGGCGGCAGTGGCGAGGGGTCGCCGCCGCCCGTGGAGGGTCCCGGGGAGGGTAACCCCTCTGGCGCAGCCGCCGCGCGACCTCCGCCCGCCGCCGCGCAAGCCCGCTCCGCCTCGTGCCACGAGCGATGGGAGCCGACGCTGCTGAAGCCCGAGGCGAGCCCCCCCGCCTCCAAGCCTCCCTGCTGCCGCCCTTGCCCCCCCGCCTCCTCTCCCGCTCCCAGAGCCCGCAAAGCGCCTTGCGAGCCGAGCTGCGCGTGCTGCGCGCCCGGCCCGCCGTCCGCCGCCGTGTGCCCCGGCCGGCGGACCCACGCGTGGAAGCGGTCGCCCCCGCCGCACCGGATGCGCCGCGCTGTCTTCCAGCCCGTGCCGCGCCGATGCCGCGCCTCCTCGCTGAGCTCGCTGAGCTTCCCCGCCGCGCCGCCGCCGCCGCCACCCTCCTCCTCCTCGCCGTCCTCGGAGTCGGGCTCGCCGTCGGACGAGGCGGGGGAGTAGGAGCCCTCGAGGGCGGCGGCGAGTCCGTCCGACGTCGCCATCGACACGGGCACCACCCCGCCACCCGCGGGCGTCGTGATCGAGAAGCCGGCCGACAGGAGAAGCGCCCCGGCGCCCGTCTTTTGCGCCAGGAGGGGGTGCGACGCGTCGAGGGAGAGGGTGGCCCGCTGGGTGGTGCCGTTGGCGGCGACGAGCACCGTCTCGAGGGCCGCGGGGGGGACCGCCAGCCGCACCGTGTCGCCGCCAATCTTGTCGCGAGGCACGGGCACGTCCACTGTCCACCCCACGCCGATGTTGACGCGCACGGCGTCGCCTGAGCGAGTTTGGGCCGCGGGTGGGCCAAAACAAGGCGGCGGGTATTTCGGGGGAGGGGAGGCTGGCAGCCGCGTCAACCGCCCGCTCTCGGGACGGGAGGTCGTGGGCGAGGGGCTTGCAAGGCGCGAGGCAAAGCGGCTCGCTCGCGAATCGCGCGCCGCGCGCAGGGGCGCAGGAACCTGGCTGAGCTTGGCTCGGCAGCGTGAGCTCGAAGCAGGTCTCGTGCGCGTGCTTGCTCACGAGCTCGAGCAGGCCGGGGCCATCGGGTCGTGTCTGCTTCTCGCGCATTTGTCGCCAGCCAGCTTGACGGTGACTCGCGCAAAAGACGCTCTCAGCCAAAAGGGAAAAAGAATTTTGCAAGCCCACTCCCTCGCGGAAAAAGAACAAGAAAATCCGCGAAGTCACAGACGCGCTCTGGCCCGCAAGCAAAGAGAAATCCAAAACGACTCCCGTTCTCGCGCAGCGAACACTTTTGTTTGCGTGTTACTATATTCTGGTGGCGAGGGAGCTCTGGGGGGAGGCGGGGCCACTAGGGGGTACCCATGCGGGGGGGAGATGGGGTCCCCCAGCCCGCCGCAGGCGCCGATTTTTTTTGGGGGGGGGGGTCTTTGTTTGCGCGATTTTTCACTTGTTTTCATGGGAATTCGCCGTACTTGCGGCCATGCTATCACGCCCTTGCGACAGCCTGTCGGCGCTGCTGACCGTGCCCTGCTGCACAATTGACCACCTGCATAGCTCACGGCCTTAGTATTCAGCATTCAGTGACGACCTGATCGTGCGGCCAGTAGGAATTCCTAGGAAGGTGTCCTTCCAGCGCGTGCACGCTTCTGTGACGCAATGCGCGTCACAAACTGCCTCGGATTGGCTGCTGGCACTCTCGAGGCTATGCCTACACAGCCTCGCGCGCATGGGCAGTCAAGAGGACCACGCACCTTCTCAGGACAGCGCCGGTGCCTCTCTCTTGGACCGGCAAACGTGGTGGTCTGCTCTCGTGTCACCAATGTGGGACCAGTGCGGCATCGCGCCATCGACAGCTCTGAACTGCGCCTCACCACTGACCGGGAAGGCCGCCAAGTGGGCCAGCACCGGTCGCACATTGTGGCAGCAGTCAGCAGCGCATGTCTGATAGCTAGAGCAGCAGCGTCAGGGTCGCAGGGTCGGATCGTGTCAAGCCTCTCGCCTGGCCGGCCGCGTGCAGACGTCGGCCTGTCTGCTGTCTGGAGTGATCTGTCGGCGGTCAGTACGACCGATCAGGTTAGAGTTTTCTCATGATTGGAGGGTCTGTCTCTGTATGTACTCCTCGAGATCTCTCCAAATCTGCCCTCTGATTAACCTAGGTCCTAGCTTAATCGGGAAGTCGGTGCTCTGAGCGACTCTGAGCGGCTCGGCGGGGGCGGCGAGGGCGGCCGGCGGCGGGTTTGGAAAGGGTGGATGGACCGGGGCGAGGCGGTGAAGGAGGCGGTGGGGCGGGTGGCGGGGGCGATGGTGGGGTGGAAGGGGTGGGAGCTGTGTGTGTGTGTTGTTTTGTGTTTGGGAGCTGGGAGGAACCCAGCGACGCGTGCCGGAGAGAGAGATTTTTAGCATCTCTCTGGGAGGTGGCGAGCGAGGGAGGAAACGTGTGTGTAGGTCTCAATGTCCCACCCCCCTGCGCGCGGGCCTTCTAGGCCCGCGGGTAGTCTGCCCCCATCCCCAGGGCCTCCAGGGCTCGCACCTCAACCTCTCAGACCAGCGCCATACAGGTATTTTCTTCTCATAACAAGGCTGTGGTCGTATACATGAACATGAGTGAACGCGCGCACGCGGCGGCGCCCGACGTGGACGCGGAGCGCGAGCGGCGGGAGGACGAGGAGGACGACGATCTCATGGAGCGGCTCGAGCGGCGGAGGGGCGCCGACAGCACTCGCATGAGGCGTGCCCGCGCGCCCCGCGTTCGCGACCGAGGCAGCGCGCCCACCGCGCTCTCCCCCGCTGCGCAGCGAGATCTACTTTGAGTTTGCGAGGGTCGCATCCGAGGAGCAGCTCGAGCGCTTCGAGCAGTACAAGCGCTCGAAGCTCCCGCGCGCCGCCATGCGAAAGCTGATGCAGGACGTCGTCGGCAGCTCGACCGAGCGCTGCGCCATCATCCTATCCTCGCTCGCAAAGTCGTACGTCGGCGAGCTGGTCGAGACGGCGCGCGAGGCGGCGACCAAGGCGGGCGAGGAGGGCCCGCTGCAGCCGCGCCACCTCCGGGCGGCGCAGCGAGCGGCGCAGCGCAACGGGACGGTGCCGCAGAGCGCGATCCACAAGCGGAGGCTCTTCTGGCGGACCAACAGTGGCGCGTGAGCGCGGAGTTGTGTGTTTCAGTTTTGTGATAACTCGGTCAACGGTGTTGCGTCGGTCTGTGTAGCACCGCGCGCCCCGGACCAGTCACCAGAGAGAGAATCGCAATCGCGAATCGGCCAGGAATTGGCGGGACCGCGATGTAGACCACATACGTGTCGCGGCTGCTCAATACTATCGCGCACAATAATGTCGCGGAAGGCGGTGAACACCTAGCGGCAACAGTAGCGGCGGCGGCGTGGCGGAAGGGAACGGAAGTGCGTCGCCGCGCGTCAATCAATCGCCATCCGACAGCCTGCCGGCCCGGAAGAGCAGCGAGCTTCCGAAGATCAGCAGGTTCTGCAAAAGGCCTCGTACGGCCGAGTCATGAGAGCCGGGAGCGGTGGGCGAGTTGGACTCTCGGACCAGGATGTACGTGGACGCAATCAGGCCGGAGAAGGCAAACACAAACGAGACAAAGACCCACGCCTTCACCTTCTGCGCGACGGAGTCGTCAAACCCGCCGTCCGCCATCGCGCTCCACGTGATCGCGTTCACCATGAGAAGCGCGACCGTCTGCAGGATGCCGGGCACCCAGTCCGCGCCCGGCGTGCCAAAGCCGTAGTCGTTTGCGGCCGCCGCGACCCCGTCGATCCACACCAGCCACCCGCTCGCAAAGAGGACTCCGCCGCCCGCGGCGGCGAGCGCGCCGACCGCGCTCGAGTCGGACTGCGGAGGCGGGGGTGCAGGCCATCAGCGCGCGCGGCGGTGCGTGTGGTGGGGAGAGGCAGGCGGAGGGGGCACCATGGGTGGAAAAGAAATAGCTTTGCCCGACTCCACTAGGCGAGACTGCTCTATTTATTTATAGGCGAGAATCGGAGAAGGACTGCGAAGAGAGATAGGAAGAGGCGGACGCCCAAGGGTGGGCGACGGCTAGCGCACCACACCCTGGCGGCATGCCGTCCTCCCATCCCTCCCTTGGGTTGTCTGTTTTCTTTCTTTCTTTCTTTACTAGGCTAGCACCACACTCCTCTCCTTAAAATCCCTGTGTGGTGGCGGCGTGCCGTCCTCCCATCCGCATCCCTACCTTGGGCCGGATGCTTTCTTTCTTTCTTTTCATCCACGCTTTCTTTGAGCCTCGGTCCCAGTGGGGGGTGCCCGCGCCTAGCTCTGCGGACGGGCCCCTCCACCCTTCACGTACGGATCATGTAGTCCCCACACTCGCTGTCGTGGGATCGCTAGTCATGTGAGAGAGTGCGTTGTGTTCTTGTTTTCTATCCGCTTACTAGGGGGTTGTTCACTCTCGGAGGCCTCAGAGCTCAGATCCCCCCTCTGAGGACGGGTCGGACCCCTGGCTTGGCGGCTCAGAGGGTTTGACTCTGACTCTGTGCCGCCTCTATGGCCTCTCTTGGCTGCTTTTGGCCTCAGAGGGTCCCTGGCCGATGGTCCGTCTTGGCGCGGCGGACAGAGGGCTTTGACCTCAGAGGGTGGCCCCCTCACGGCAGAGGCGAGAGCCCCGGGCGGAGGCGGAGCTGCCTAGCCCTCCACGAACGGCGCTGACCAGTGAGGGCGGGGAGGGGCGGTAGTAAATCATTATGACTTTAAGCAGCGAGCATGACCAAGGGCAAGGCGCTACGCTATGCTCGAGTGCCCGGCACCACACACGCTTACTGCTGCTGCAGGCTCACAGCGCCCGCGCCGAGCCCTGCGCGACAGCTTCGCGCGGCCCGCGGCGCCGACCCGTCAACTCGAGGATGTGCTTGGAGCGGCCGCCCGAGGAGGAGGTAGTGATCTCCACGTCCCCGTCCCCTGCTCCAGCTTGGCCATGTTGAGGCGCCACGGCGTCCGCGTGAACTCGAACTTGAGGTGTCCGAAAAATGGAAACTGGGGGGGACTTTCTCTGCTTGGTGGGGGATCACGACAGACTTGAAATACCGCTGAAAACTCCCTCTGAGGAGCGGCCTCGCGGGGCTTGCCCCTTGGCGTCTCAGAGGGTCCCCGTAGCCTCAGAGGCTGCGCCGAGAGAAGGCTGTTGGCGGCACAGGCCTTCAGAGGGTCGGCCCAGGCACCCTCTGAGCCGCTCGTGGATGGCCTCTCTTGGCACAGAGGGTACCCTCTGAGACGAGCAGATCTGGGCCCGCTTGCCTCTCCCCCCCCCCCCTCTGATACAACCGGTATCCGCTTCACCCTTGGGTTTCTTGCCGTCGTGCCTGGGCCGTCCCAGCTGTCAGGGTGAAGGTATCCGCTTTCTCTTTGTGTGCGGCGGAGTTTTGTTATAAAATTCAGTTCGCACCTGTCGAGCCTGTGTAAAAGAAAGAAAGAAAGAAAACAGACAACCCAAGGGAGGGATGGGAGGACGGCACGCCGCCACCACACAGGGATTTTAAGGAGAGGTGTGTGGTGCGCTAGCCGTCGCCCACCCTAGGGAGTCTGCCTCTTCCTATCTCTCTTCGCAGTCTCTCTCCGATTCTCGCTGCAACCTTCATGCCACCTCGCGGTCGTCCCACTCTCGTCGTTCTCTCCCTTGTCATTTCCTCCTCTGTCGCGTCGTTCCCTTCTGCCTCGTCCTGTGACGCCGCCGCCTGCCGGTCCCTTGTTCTCGCGGCTTCTTTCGCCTTTCGGCGCAACTCCGTCCTCCTCGCGGCGTATCCTGGCCCCTCGAGTCTATCGAGCTCCCCTCGCGCAAGGACCACGTTTCTGACTCCCACTCCGATCATTTGCCTACAGGTCATGTTGTTGCTCAGGTCCACTCTCTCTTCGAACACTCGTGCCTCTACGGATGATGCCGGCGCTGGGGTCCCCTTCGGATGCATCGTGACATCTGACAACTGGATTTCCACTCGAGCCTGTGTGCTGTGAGAGAGACGCGCTGATTGAATTCTTTTGTAAAATTCTCCATGGCGCAAGCACACGAGCCTCCGCTCAACTTTGGTCTCGTGGCGCCGGGAATCTACCGCTCAGGCATGCCAGGCCGCAACAGCGTGGCCTACTTACGGCGACTCGGCCTGCGAACGCTGGTGCGGCTGGTCGACGGCCCGGCCTACCCGCCGGCGGTGGAGGAGTGGATTGCTGCGGCCGGGGTTGCGGTCATTGATTGTCGCGTCGGGACCAACCGCGAGCCTCTCGTCGCCATGGACGGTGGCGCGCTCGCCGAAGCGCTGGCAGCCGCCCAGCGGCCCGAGCGTCAGCCGGTGCTGGTGCACTGCTTGCGCGGCCAGCGCGAGACTGGCGTCCTGGTCGGCTGCATGCGACAGCAGCAGCGCTGGTCCCTCGTGGCCACTTTTGACGAGTACCGACGATTCGCTGGCTCCGCCGCCTCTCTCCTCGACCTGCAGACGATTGAGTTGTTTGGCGGCGCGAGCACGCCGCCGCCGCTGCCGCCGCTGCCGCCGCTGCCGCCGCAGGCGCCGCCGAGCAGCAGCGAGAAGATGCCGCCGCCGCCAGCAAGGGTCAGACGGCCGAGTGGGCCGACTCGGCTCTTCTAAACGTCCAGTTCTCCCGTCGCACCTATTTTTGTTTTGCTCGATGGAAAATCGCCGACCGCGGGCGAGAGACGTGTACCGTTCAGAGTACGCTCTCTTTTTTCATTTTTGGTGACACGTTAGTCGTTACAGAGATACCAGATGCATGCACATGTACATCTGTGCATGCACCAAAACGGACCGCGCGGATAGATGCTAGGTCGCGCCGACCGCGGCTTCCCACAGCGGCTGTACGACAAAGAGCGCCAAAGCCAGCGCCTGCATACCAAACAGGATGAGGTAGCCCGAGGCGACGCCGGCACGCCCCGCGAGGAGGGAGCGCTCGAACTCGTCCAGCACGAAGACGGCAGGCTCCGGCCGCCACCGGCCGAGCTGTCTCGCAACCTCCTCGGGCGAGACGTACGAGGAGCCGCCCGAGAGCGCCGTCCACGCCGCGTCGACGGCGAGCGCGCTGGGCGGTTGCTGGCTGCCCCGCCCCGTTCCTCGGGTAAGGGAGGGGAGGGGGGACCCGTCCCTGCCGCGCAGCTGCGCCCCGCGCGGCCGACTCGCGGCGAGGGCGGTCTCGAACTCGGCCCGGCGCAGCAGCCGGCCGGGCGTGAGCGCGGGGCAGCCTTCGCCGAGGCGGGCGGCGACGTCGAGCACGTCCTCGTAGTAGAGCGGCGCGGGGTAGCCGAGCCAAAACGAGCAGCCGATCACTGTCCCTCCGGCGTCGGCCGCGGCGGTGCGCTGCGCAAGGAGCTCCGACTGCGCGGTGAGGGAAGTGAGCGCCGCGGCGTTGGCGAGGCGGACTGAGGGCAGCAGCCCGCTCCCGAGGAAGAGGAGGCCGAGGGCGGGCCCAAAACCAGAGGCGAAGGCGTCGGAGGGATCAGCGGCGGGGAGGGCGGCAGCGGCGGCGGGGGCGGATCTGGCGGCCGCCGCTAGGGCAGCGGTCAGGGCGGCCGCTGCACTCGCCGGTGCGGGCGGCGGAGCCGCGGCCGCGTCCGCGGCCGCGTCCGCCCCGCCCGGCGGGGAGTCGCTCTGGTAGGCGATCTCTCTCTGGTAGGCGCGCCGCTGCCTCCTGCCGTGCTCGCCTGCCTCGATGAGCTGCACCTCAGCGGGCAGGTCTGCGAGGTCGGCGTGATCGACGATCAGCACGCCTCGCAAGTGGTCGTACTCGTGCTGGAAGGCGCGTGCCGGCTCGCCGCGCAGCGTGCGGGTCGAGCGGCGGCCGGCGCTGTCGGCGCTCTCGACCGTCACCCACGCATCACGGAGCAGGTCCACCTCCAGCCCGGGAGGCAGCACGAGGCAGACCTCTCTCCACGGCCGCATCTGCTCCTCAGGCGACCTCGCGAGCACCCGCGGGTTGACGAGCACGAGCGGCCCGGGCAGCGGCGAGCTCGCGCCGCGGAGGGCGATGATCTGAGCATTCACGTGGTACTGGGTGGCGGCAATCGCGGTGGACTCCATGCCGTCAACCAGCATCTGCGAAAACTGCTCCACGGGCCCAAAGTCGTCCACTGGCGCCGCAACATGCCGGAGCACAGGGTCGGGCCACATGGCCATCGGGCCGAGAGTTCCCGCACGGGCCGCCTCGGAGACCGAGCGGAGAAGCGCCGCCGGCGGTGGTGCGGCAGAGGACTGCTGCGTTGCCGAAGCGCTGCCGCTGACTTGCCCTGCCGCAGCGGCGCTGACTGGCGCTGCAATGATGGCACGGCGAGTGACAGAAGACGTTAGGGCGAGCAGCAGCAGCATTTGCTAGTCGGGCTGTGGTCGCAGACGATAGATCTATGATCCAAGACGCGACAGTTGTCGGGCATGTCTCGTCGCCGGCGCCGCCATTTCTTTTTCCCACCACGACAGGGAGCGTTCGGCGAGGAGGCGGTGGCGACGGATCTGGTATCCACGATGATCTACGACATGCAGACGCAAGAGGGGGTGAACCTCTTGGGTGATCTAGTAAACCTTCTTTTCTCTAGACGGCTGGGATTGAGAGCAGCCTCGCTCTCAATCCTAGAAGTCGAAGGATTGTGAGCAGCACTCCTCGCAATCGTAGCATCTCTGTGCGATTGTGAGCGCCTCTACGCTCGCAATCCTACATCTTCTAGGACTAAGAGCAGCTCCGCTCCCAACCAAGGTGACTGGTGACTGACGCCTACGTACGACTACTACCAGCGCGCTCGCAATCCGAGGAAAGTCTAGGGTTGCGAGCAGCTTAGCTCACAATCCTAGCAACATGCCTCCGATTGCGAGCAGTAGCGCTCCCAATCCTACATCTTGTATGTAGGACTATGAGCGACTGCGCTCACAATCGTACCAAAGATCCAAGGATTGCTGGCAGGCGCACAGGGGGCGCTCCCAATCGCTCCAGCCGCGAGCGCTTGTGAGCGCGCTGGGATGGTCTCCTCACAATCCAAACAGTGATCCCACCGATTGCGAGGGGACCTGCTCGCAATCCTACGATTCCTAGAAGATGTAGGATTGCGAGCGTAGGCCTCACAATCGCACAGAGATGCTACGATTGCGAGGAGTGCTGCTCACAATCCTTCGACATCTAGGATTGAGAGCGAGGCTGCTCTCAATCCTAGCCGTCTAGAAAAGAAGGTTCACCGCAAGAGAGAGCGCTCTCGCAAAGAGAATTTTCCGTGAATTTCTAGACGCATACTCGATACTGTGACCTGGTGGGCATATGCCCCATACCTGTGACCTGGTAGCATATGCATGTGAGGCTACTGACTGCACTCCATGTCCAAATGCTCCAAGTGCATACAAAGCTCGACCTCGCACAACGCTGGGCACGGGACTGGCGCGCACTGGCACTTCTAACGCAGCAAAGACCAAACCTCCAAAGTTCCAAAGAGAAACACTCGAGCCTGTGGCGGCCCTGGCCGTACGCTGTACGCAACAAACTTTTAGATCTTAGTCTCGCCGAGCCCGAGGCTCGAGAGACTATGGTGTATGGAGGGGAGACTGCACGGTGGGCGCGAGTGCCCACGTTTCTCAACACAATAGAATACACGCAAGATGACGTAAGATGGAGCAGCGCAGAGGGTAAAAAGATACCACCGGGCGCACGCGCGAACCGATGTGAGTTGGGCTTCGCCGTCACGGCGTCAGGTGCGGCTGAGGTGGGTGAGGAAGCACTCGATGCTCCGCTTGTTCCCCGGAAACAGCACCGCGAGGGCCTTGGCAGATCCGATGGCGGGGCCAGTCACCTCGCCCAGTGCACCATGCACAAGCCGGTCTCCGGACTCGAACTTCTGGCTGCGACCGTTGTGGAAGAGCTTTTCGCCCACACGGTACCCGCCCGGCAGGGGTGGGGCGGGCTTGCGGCGGAGCTGACTGAGGCGGAACTCGACGCTGTGCCGGTTCCCCTTGAACAGCAGCGCGAGGCCCTGGCCGGCGAGCGCGCCAGACCACGCGGGTCCAGTCACCTCGCCACGCGCTCCGTGCACGACGCGGTCGCCGCTCTCAAGTGTCTGAGACAGCCCGAGGAAGTACAGCCGCTTGCCGAGGCGGAACCCACCGGGCAGAGGAGGGGGCGGCTTGCGGCTGAGCGAGAGGAGGCTGCAAGTGACACACCACTTGTTTGGCGGGAAGTAGACCACGGCGGGCGGAGGGCCAACAACCGCGCAGAGCCCGCCGTGCTCGATCCGCTCACCGCTGTCGAGGTCTTGGGTGAGACCGGTAAAGTAGAGAGACTCGCCCAGGGCGTACCCGCCAGGTAGTGGCGCGGGAGGAGCGCGGCGGAGTTCGCTGACGGGAGAGAACATCGCGCCGCCGTTGGCGTTGCCTGGGAAGAGGATGTCGGCCATCGTGCCCTGTGAAGACCAGCCGATCACCCTGCCGCGAGCGCCGTACTCCGCTCGGTTGCCATCCGACGTGTAGCTGTGGCCAATGTAGAAGACATGCAGTGCGCCAGGAGTGCACGTTTCGTACTCGGGCGGAAGCGAGAGGTAGGTGCGCAGCTGCGGCCGTCCGGCTAGCAACGCTCGGACCTCGTTCCAAAGCGCCTCGCGGCCATCCACCGGCTCCCACTCATCGTGCGACAGCAGCTCCTCGAGCTCTGCGAGCCAGCTGCTGCCGTGCCCAGCCTTCTCGATCACCGGTCTAGCGCGTGGATTGATGACGACGTCGATGACGGCCGCATCCTCCATCTCGTAGTCCTGCGGGGACCTGCTGGTCTGCAGCTGCGTTTCTTCTTTGGTTACTCTGAGAGTCGGTGAGTTTGTGTGTCTGTGTGTCGCTCGCGCGCGCGGTCGTCGTTTTTTTTTGTCAGCTTGTTGTCCCGATTGGGTACGCAGTTGAAGACGCCGACTCGGACGTCAAAAGAAGAATCCGCCCGCCACCGCCTCGATAATGAGATGAATCAGTCATCGCTGCGGAAGCGCGCTCGCTCTCTGGGCTCTGCAATCGGTGCAGGTCGGAGAAGAAGAAATCGCGCCTTCTCTTTTTCTCGTTGGTGCGCTAGCACAGACGCGCGGGCGAAGCATGTCCAGCCCAAGCCCGAGCTGGTGCGAGTTACTCGACGCCAGCGTTTTCCCAGAGATCAAGGACCTTTGGCACGGCGCCGCTCCCTGCGAGTGGGCCGTGGCTGACACCTGCACGCGGGCGCTGCGGGACGGCACGTCTGGCAGCTCGGTTGGTGAGGGAGTTGCCGTCTTCCCTCCGGAGCCGATCCGTGCCGAGCTGTGTCGACGCCTCGCCACCGCCAGCGATGGCACCGCTGCCGCCACCGCCACCGCCGCCGCCGCCACCGCCGCCGCCGCCTCCACCGCTTCCGCAGCGGCGTTTGGCTGGAGGCGAGCCATCCGAGAGGCGCTCGGCAGTGCGGGCGGCGCGATGCGTCTCAAGCGGCTGCGTGGCGCCGTGCTCGCGGCGCACGCGGCGGCGGGCACGGCCGAGGCGGCACAGCTGCCAGGGCGGGAGGAGGAGTGTCGGAGAGTATTTCGGCGCAAGCTGCGCCGGCTGGAGGACGTGGAGGTGGAGGGCAAGATGGTGGTGCTGCGAACCGCCGCGGCCGAGGCCACATTAGCCGCGACCGCTGCCAGTGCCGCCGCCGCTCCCGCCGCCGCCGCCGCCCTCGCCGCCCCCGCCGCCGCGCCGTCGGCGGCTCACCACCAAGTCGTGGCTCTGCGCAACGAGGAGGACTGGCGGATGATGCTGCAGGCGTCGATGGAGACGCCGGCCGTGGTCAAGTTTGACGCGGCATGGTGTGCGCCCTCACCAAAGCCAACGCCCTCTCCGCGGGAGTCGCCGCCCTCACACCAGGATTCCCTCGCTGTAGGTGCGCCCCCTGCCGCGCGGTGGCGCCCGTCTTTGCCGCGCTGTGCGCGCGGCACTCGCACTTGCTCTTCGCGCGGCTGGACGTCGACGAGATGGAGGAGTGCGCCACCGAGCTGCGCATCACCACGATGCCCACCTTTTGCGTCTTTCGGCACGGCAAGCGAGTCGAGACGCTGAGCGGTGCCGAGAGGGCGCCGCTTATGGCGTTGGTGGAGCGGGCGGTGGCGCGCCTCGAGACGCCCAAGGCAGAGCCTTGAGGCGCGCGTTTTATGCAGTCCGAGTCGCGGAGTGGCCCGGTGGCCGTCGCAGAGCTTCGTGTTGTCTCCCTCCCCTGCCTGTCTCCAGTGCGGTGCAGTTGTTGAGAGCGCGTCCGGCTCCGATGTGCTGCACACATTACTCACCTTGATCCTTGTGTGCGATGACGGATGAGCATGAGGGACATTTTAGACTTCATTATAGTGCAAGATTGGTTACGAGCATATCCATATGTTTTCACCCTCAACGTGTACACCGAACACAAAACGGCCCTCTAGGACACCAAAGCCCTAACCTTCCAACGCTCCCCAGCTCCCTCCTTAGAGTAGGATTAAGTAGGAAAACTTTCCTCTAAACCCGCCCCCCGCGCCCCGGTCCACCCCCGCTGGCGCTGTCCGGCCTGTGCCACAGGCTGACGCTGTGCCGGTGGCGATGGCGGTCTCCCGCGCCGCCGCCAGAGCCGCGAGCGCAGTGCCGCGCCTCTTGAGCTGGTCGCCGTTCTCCGACGCCCCACCCCAACAGAGAGTTGACCACACACCTCATATGGCAGCATGCACACTGCTCTCCGGCTCACAGCTCACACAGCCAGAGCGGCAGAGCAGCGTTCCGGAGCCGCCCAATCATAGTGGTGTACCCCTCCCGCCTCTCCGTTCGGGGAGTGGGGGAGTCCCATGCTCGCCGCCACGAGCATCACATGTGCCGTGGCGTCAGTCACACGTGCATCGCTCATCCGCAGTGCGCGCCAGATTCCGGACTGTCGGTGATGCGGATTGCTTGCTCTGCCACCCTAGGCGAAAGTCGACTCTGCCGCTGCCGGAGCGGGGAGCTCCACGGCAAAGCTCGCGGGCTCAACGTTACTGAGCCATCACCATCGGGTCTCGGGGCGCGTTTGGCGCGCCTCACGGGCGAACCGACCGGCGTCTCAAGGCCGACGCCGGATAGGCGCCTTACGATGTCGGCGATGGTTGCGCTCTCGAGGTCGGCTACGTCTATCGGCAGTGGGACGTCAATTCGGGAGGAGAAATCTGTCTTGCCACCCAGCGTTGTACCCTCCACAGGGCGTGAGACTCGTCGCAGGCGCCAGGTGCCAAAGGCGTTCCTTTTCCATGCGAAGAACGTGGTGAACAGGCTGAGAGCCGCGAGGACGCAGGCGACTCCGACAACGGCCCAAACCACACTGTGATTACCACCACTGTTGTCGTCCGTCTCAGCTTTCAGGACAACGACGGCGGGCGGAGCACTGAACTCAACCGACACGCCGAGTATATCTCGCATGCGATCTAGGAAGCTGGTGTCAACAGCAGCGGCAGTGATTTCTTCGGCAGTTGCCCCACCGGCGGCCGGTAGGATGGTCACCTCCAAACGGTAATCGCCTAGGTCCTCCAATACCATCTGCTGGAGTGTGATGATCGTGCCAGCGCTGGCGAGGGACGATACGATGGCGAGCCCAACCAGGTCGTGATCGATGGCCTCCAGAGCGCGCTGGCGACGGTTGGCGCTGCCAATCTTGAGTGAGAAGGAGCAGGCACGAACATGGTCAGATCGAAGCAGCGAACGCGGCGGCGAGGGGTCTGGGTTCGGAGGCAGAGGTGCTGGGAGTGGCGGAGCCTGCGGCGGCGGCAGAGTCGGCGAGGGCGGTGGCTGTGGTGGCGGCGAGGGGTCCGGCGTCGGAGGCAGAGGCGCTGAGTCGTTAGGCGGAGCGAATGCCGGCGGCAGTGGCTTCGGCGAGGGCGGTGGCGAGGGGTCTGGGTTCGGAGGCAGAGGTGCTGGGAGTGGCGGAGCCGGCGGCGGCGGCAGAGTCGGCGAGGGCGGTGGCTGTGGTGGCGGCGAGGGGTCCGGCGTCGGAGGCAGAGGCGCTGAGTCGGTAGGCGGAGCGAATGCCGGCGGCAGTGGCTTCGGCGAGGGCGGTGGCGAGGGGTCTGGGTTCGGAGGCAGAGGTGCTGGGAGTGGCGGAGCCGGCGGCGGCGGCAGAGTCGGCGAGGGCGGTGGCTGTGGTGGCACGGGCGTAGGGATTGGCGGCATGGGCGTCGGCACCGGCGGCATTGGCATTGGCAGTGGAGGGCCCAAACTCGCACCGACGCACGGTAGGCACCACATCGGTCCGGACGTTGAGCGCACTTGAATGCAGAAGTTCAATCAAATACCGGCGCGCCGGGTTTCACAGCCTTGTTCTTGAGAAGAAAATACGTCGTATGGCGCTGTGCGCTGGTCTATGAGAGGTTGAGGTGCGAGCCCTTGAGGCCCTGGGGATGGGGGGATTCACACACCTTTCCTTGGAAAAGAAAAACCTTTCCTTGGAAAAGAAAAGGCCGAGCCTAAACGAAAGCAGTCCTCCTCCGGGAATGTACGTAAGAGCTACATACACTGAGAAGAGAGAGCTCCCAGTAAGCTAAAAGTACTAGTACACTGAAAGAATACTGCCCGCAAGTGTCGAACCTTAACTGAATCTTTCTCGCCGCCGAAACGCGTTGTCCTCGCGCGAAATCACTGAAGCGCTCCGCGAACCGAATCATGACTGGCATTGGGGTCTTGGCGGGGATGGGCCCTCGCAGCACAGCGCCGTTTATTGATCTCCTGGTGACTGCGTGTCAAGAACAGCTAGGCTGCCAGCAGGATGACGACTTCCCTCCCATGCACATCCTCTCCTGGCCGACTCCTTTTCGTGTGTACGGTGAGGGCTCTGACTATGATGACTCAATGCGCGCCGCAATCGCTGCTGGGTTTCAGCGCTTGCTGTCCACGGAAACCTGCTTGGATGTAATTTGCATGCCGTGCAACTCAGCTCACGCATATGTGTCGGCGAAAGGGCCAAATAGGCCGCCAGGAGTCGATTGGGTCGGTATCGTTGAGGCAACTTTGGCCTCTCTGCCAGCCGGGGAGAGGGATGTGGTGCTCTGGGCCACACCCGGAACGGTGCGCAGCGGTATATACCAGGCCGGGCTGAATCAGGCATTCAACTCAGCTGTCACGGAGCAGCAACAACCTTCCGTTTCAGCGCTGATCACGAGCGTGAAAGAGGGCAACATCGCTGCGGCTTCAGCCTCTGTGTGCTCTCTAGTGGCGCAGCTGACACAGAGCCCAACGTCCTGCGAGGCGACACCCACTGTCATAGTTGCCTGCACTGACATAAACCCCGCCCTGCTCGCCGCCGGCGCCACTAAAGCTGGGCCTTGTCTCCTCAAGCTCGAGACGGTGCTGCTAGTTGACTCGGCCGCATGCTTGGCTGCGGCCGTTGTGTCTCGCGTGCAGATGTGAAACCAACAACTATGCAGAAGCCGCGCCACACAGCGCACACAGCTCTCACTATAGGTGCGCGCCGCGCATATCGCGCGCCCCCGAGCGAATGTGCGCTGTGACCTCTGGTCCTCTGCGTTATCTCTGGGGGGGATGGCTTTACGATATCTCCCTCTGGGACTCTCTCGTCCGTCCGCGCGCAATCATCACGGCTATCCATGCAAACTCGACGTACCGTGCTAAGAATAAGAAGAGTAATAATAAGAATCAGATTGTCGTGTGCTGCTTGTGCTGCCGTTTAAAGCCGCTTCCGCCACCGCTGGCACCACCCAGCCTGTGCCGCGCGACCTCCCGGGCGCCGCCTTTGCCGTAAGCGGCTTTCCCGCCTGCGGCGCGCTGCACGCGTCATTCTTGGCGCCGACTTTGACGACCACCGTGTTGCCGGTGTCGACCTGTCGCAAGCAAGGCGCGCCCTTGAGGGTGGCGACCAGCTGCGCGCCGTTGAGCTCGAAGCCGGCGCAGCGCTCGCCATGCGCCTCGCAAATGGCGACGGCGGCCGCCGCACAGACCCGGCACACCGCTGCCGCCTCCTTGCGCTGCGCCTTGGAGCTCGCATTGGAGAGTGCGGCGAGGTCAAGGCCCTCGGGGCAGCCGTAGTCGTGCCCGCGCACCGCGCTCGAGGCGGCGACCCGCCACCTGGGCTTGCCGCTGCGCCGCTCGTCGTCGTAGCGCGCGCCGCCGCAGCTGCGGTAAGCGGGCGGCAGCAGCAGCGTGGCGGGGTCGTAGCTCGCCATCAGCGGCGGCGGCGTCGCGTCCGGCGCGAGCGGTGCCCACGCCGCGATGAGAGGCCAGTGGTCCGACGGCGGCTCCCCTCCCGGCGCCGCCCGCAGCACCTGCGCCGCGAGCGGCCGCATGCGGCGCGCCTGCGACGCGCGACCGGGGCCGCCGTGAGAGCGCGGTGTAGCTGCGTGGGAGTGCACGGTGCGCGGGTTGTGCGGCGACGCGCCATTGCGAAGTCGAGCACGACGTGCGGGTACATGAGGTCCCACGTGGCGAGCGGGTGAGCGGGGAAGGTTGGCTCGGGCGTGACGCCGAGCGCGGTGAAGGCGTCGACGTACCTGACCGGGGCGGCGAGGGCGGCGGCGGGGATGGCGGCGGCGGTGAGGGGGGTGGAGGCGGCGACGTGGCGGAGGCTGCAGAGGCGCGGGGCGCACCCGGCCGCGCGCAGGTGCCAGCGGGGCAGGTGCGGGTCGTTGAAGTCGCCCATCAGCAGGACGGGCTCCGCGCGCCCGCCGCCGAGCTCTCTCACGACGCGCAGCAGAGCGCGCGTCTGCCCGACCCGGGGGCTGCGCCCGGACTCGTACTCGACCGGCTCATCCGGATGCAGGAGGTGCCTACTCGGAGGTGTGGAAGCCGTGAGAAGAAAGCGCCGCTCAGCGCGCAAACTTGCAGGTCCGAGAGGAGGAGTGCAGGCTCCCGACGAGGAGGGTGGGCGGGTCGCCCGGCCCGACGGCGTGCGGCGCAAGGCGTGCCCACGCGAGCGTGCGCCCGCTCCCGAGCGGCGCCTCGCCCTCGCCCAGCAGCGCGAAAGCCGACGTGCGGAACAGGACCGTCGAGTCTGTCTCGCGCAAGCGCAGCTTTGGCGCGGCGCCCGCCGGAGGCTTGGCAGCCGCGGGCTTGCTCCTCGCCGGCGGCGGCTTTGCGGCGGAGAGGATCCGCGTGTGCGTCGGCAGTGCCTCCCCCAGAAGGTGCGCGAGCCCCACCGACTCCTGCACGCACACGATGTCGGCGTCGTACGTCTTTAGCGTCGCGACCAGCGAGCCTGTGGTGGCGCATCACGTGGGTGAGCAGAGCCGGCAGCCCGCCCCCTGACTTCCGACGCATCTCGCAGCGAGCCTCTCCGGCGGGAGAGCTGGTTCCCTCCCCAAGCGTTGAGGCTCAGAGAGGTGAGCGCGTAGCTGCCCGCGCCGTGCCACGCCAGCCTGCGTCGCACCGGCGGGCGCTCCTGGGCGCTGCCTCCTCCTCCCACACCCTCTGCACCCCCCACACCCTCCGCACCGGGGCCTGCACCGCCACCCGCCCGACGCTCCGCTGCACCCTTCCACCCGCCGCCAAGCTGTTCACAGCTCGCCGAGTCAAACTGCGGGAACCGCTCGGCGTCGTAGCAGCGGCCCTGGTGGGAGCAACCGTCGCAAGTGGGCGTGGCACCAGGCACCGCGCCACTTCCACCGCTGCCTCCGCCGCCGCCGGCGGAAGCGGGCTGCGGCGTTGGCGTTGGCGACGGCATCATCACCGCCGGCGCCGCAACTCCTTCGAGCCGCACGGCGACGAGCAGCGGCCAGTGCGCCCCCGGCGGCTCCGCCTGCTTGCCAAGCCAGCGCCGACACACCGTCGTGCCGAGAGCGACCGCCCCGCCCCCCAGAACGACACTCGCCGACTGGTGGGGCGGTGGCCAGCTGGAGTCTGCTGGGCTGGTTGCCTCCGCCGGAGCGCCAAGCGCCTCGAGACTGTCCTGAAGGTGATAGCGGCGACACATCTCGCGCCACCCGGTGGGCGTCTCGTCGGCGGAGATGGAGAGCCCGACGACGAGCGGCCCCGCCGCCGCAGCCGCAAACCGCGGGAGGTCGTTGCTTCTCCCAGCGCCGATGGCAGCCCGCGCCTTGCAGGCTCCACTCGAGGCGATGCGGGCGAGGCCCGCGGCCGGCTCTCGGGCCGAGGGAGCCTCGACGAACAGCGAGCGGCGCGCCCACAGAGACGGCACGCCGGCCGCTCCACTGCCAACGAGCAGCCGTCCGTGGTGCGGAAGAGCTGCGTGCACCGCAGACGAGAGGTTGCCCACCCGATCGTCACCGTCCGGCGCGGCGACCAGATCGGGGTCAGCATCGGACAGCAGTTGCTGCAGCGCCGCTCTCCGAATGCGGCCGAGCGGGACAACCGCAACAGTGAGCGCAAGAGTGCAAGGCAAGCCGTCAGGCGAGCCACCGTCAGGCGAGCCACCGAGCAAAGCCGGAGCACGCGAACGCCACAGCGGACGGTGCATGTTGGGCACCAGGGAGAGAAGCAGGATGACCAGAAGCAGCGGGACGTGCCACCATGAGCACCTTTGCTTGATCATCGTATCACTTGGCGCAGAAAAGCTGGCGTGCACAGCAGGGCGCGGGAGGTGCCAAATGCTGGGACGCTTGTTTGTGTACTGCTCTTCGAAAGAATTCGGGACGACCGATTCTTTCTTCCTTGTGGCAATCGATCGCTGTCGTGGGATCGCTTGTCATGTGAGAGAGTGGGTTGGGTTCTTGTTATCCGCTTTCTCTCTTTCAACGCCCATCGCGGGGTCCAGTAATATTTGTCCCGCGCATATGGCTGGCGAGCGAGGGAGCGGACTTGTGCGATGCTCGCCGTTTTGTTCGTCACGGCCCTCACACAGGACAAGCCACTGTCTGCCGTGCTTAGTGCCGTCGTTCGTATCGAAGTCTCGGCGGTGCGTCCCAATTACGTCCGGCCTTGGCAGACAGAGCCGCTGCAGAGGCGGCGCGGCACGGGCTTCGTGGTAGAGGGCAGGCGGATCTTGACCAATTTTCACGTCATCGAAGACGCCGTGGATATTCGGCTCTCGCGTAGTGGTGACGCACGCCGCTGGTCTGCCAGGTTGCTCCAGTCAGGCGCAGATGTGGACCTCGCGATCCTTGGAGTTGACGCCAATGCCGACGAGTTTTTCGCACCCGAAGTCCAACCGATCAAGATAGCGCCGACTCTGCCGATGCTCCAGGACCCCGTGCGCGTGCTTGGCTTCCCCGAGGGCGGTCGAACGATCTGCGTCACCGAGGGCATCGTCTCGCGAATAGACGCAAAAAATTACCGACTGGGCCTCACCGCCAGCCTCTCTCCAGGAGACCATCTGGTGCTACAGATCGACGCGGCCATCAACAGCGGCAACAGCGGCGGTCCCGCATTGGCAGCGGACGGCCATCTCGTCGGTGTCGCCTTCCAGGGCCTCGACGCGGCGCAGAGCGTGGGATACGTCATACCTGCGTCGGTGGTGCAAACTTTCCTGACAAACTGCCTGCACGGGGGAGGGCGATACGCAGGTGTGCAGGAGGTTCCTTTTCGTGTCCAGCGTCTTGAGGCGACCGCTCTCCGCAGCCGCCTCGGCGTCCCCCCCGGCACGAACGGCGTTGTGGTAACCGCCGTCAGCGACCTTATGGCGGTGACAAATAGCAGCAGCTTGCTAGTGGATGATGTGATCACGTCAATTGATGGCACGGAATTGGGAAATGACTACACCGTGCTACTCCGAGCCGGCGAGCGGGTGGGCGCGGACTACCTCATTACCTCCAAGCACATCGGCAGTCCGACCACGCTGGGACTACTCCGCGACGGGCGTCGCCTAGCCTGGTCGGGCGTGCTCGGGCCGATCCCCCCACCGATCCCCCGCACGCATGGGCTGGACGCCTCCCCAGAGTGGGTCTTGATCTGCGGGTTTCTCTTCGCGCCCTTGACCGCGCCTCTCGTCGATGCAGTCAGCGTCGAGAACGGCGGCCTCGATTCGCGCGTGCACGACGTCTACCGTGACGCAGTCGAGCGAAAGCACGGGTTCCGGCGCAGGGATCTCCCGTCGCCCCCAATCGTGCTGCTCGACATATTAACGCACGAAGTCAACTTTGGCTACCCCTTCGGTGGGTGGCGCGTCTTCAAGTCGTTCAATGGGGCGAACACCAATCAGCAATGGAGTCTGCAACGGCTGTACCAGCGATGGCGGCAGGCGAAGCTTTCGGCCAAGCCTTTCGTCGAGCTGCGCTTCACCGACGAGAGTCGCGCAGTCCTCTCCACCAGGGAGTGCGCGGACGCGGAGCCAGCCATCCTCAGCCGGTATGGCATCCCATCTGTTGCTGCGCCGTCGATCATGGCTCATACAGGCCCGCGTCGGAGATTAGAGGGCTCATCGCAGGCCGAGGCGCCGGGGCGATGGACACGCCGGCACAGGGCGACGGCTCGAAAGCACGCATAGCCTTGAGACGCAGGTCCGCTCGGAGGGCGCAACGACGCATCAGCCGCGGTCTCGAGCCCGCGGCGCATAGTATACTGTGAACACGTGTGGCGCACATACAAACGCCAATAGAAAAACTACCACCATATCGAGCCTGCGCGCCAGCTATCACCCCACAGCATTATTTCCGAGGGCGGCCGAGGTGGGGCTCGACTTTGGGGCGAGCCTGAGCTTCTGCGCAACCTGATGCATCTCTCGCCGCTTCGCCACGCCTCTCAACCACTCCTTCAGAAACGGTGTCGCGGAGTCGATCTCTGTGTGAGCGATCGGAGCGTACAGCGAGTCGAAGAAGGTGGCCGCGGTGAGGGGGGGGAGGATAATCGGATCGTTGTCGATGCCGATGCCACCCTGCAACAGCGGGTCCTGAGGGTACAGGATGCAAAAGGCGAGCAGATTCACCTTGTAACCAGCCTTCAAGCCCCAGGCCGGGTTGTCAATCGTGGTGAAGGTCCCCCTGAGCAGGTTCGAGCCCTTGTACCTCGACTCCCTCGGCGCCTCCTCCTCTTTCCCAAACATGCTGTCGAGGATCCCGCGGTCCCCAACGTAGTCCTCGCCCACACCCGTCGAACTTGACGCTGCCTCGCTGTCGTCCGGCACATCAAACACCTCGAGGATGGAGTCCTCATCAGCCACGTTAAAGGCCTTCGCCCCAGCCTTTCCCAGCAGCCCCCCTTCTGGCTGGCCCATTTGCTGAAAGAGAGCGAGATCAGCCTCCGCTTCTGCCAGCGCCTTCTTCTCGACGTCCGGGACTGCCTTCCCCGTGACCGGATTCGTCAGGGTTTTGAGGCCAGGCTCCTGCACGATGCAGCAAAAGTTGAAGCAGGAGGAGCCGTCAGGCTTTGCGTACCCCTTCTTGCCGGGCTTCTTTTGCGACGGGCACGCCCAATCTGCGGTCCATCCGCACCCAGGCTTGCAGGCCGCGCAACCATTCTTGCAGGACGTGTCAACCTCACGCGCGGCGCTCGGTGCCCCGCGCGCGCCAAAGAAGTTAGAAATGTCATTCTGCGCGGCGGCGCCGAGGCGACCATTGGCGATTCCCGAGATGATCTCGTCCGGGAGCCGGAGTGGGTCGTCCAAGCTGCCGAAGAAATCGGCGATCCCAGTCGACGTGTAGTAGTTGACCCAGCAGGGGCTGCCATCCAGCTTGCATTCCGAGTCGGCAGTCCGCGGATACTTCTCGGCAAATATCATCGGCGAGGGCACCATGGTGAGACCTCCCGGACCCGCAACGACACGCGAGCCGACGGGCTTGCCAGTGTCGCTGAAGAAGGGGCCAAGCCCGTTGAACGTAGGGTTCTTGTCGCCGTCGTTGACGAGGATGATGTCGAACGACTTGTCGCGGCAGTCGAGGGTCGCGTCGCCCGCCTCGCAGTCTCGAATCATCGTGGCAATCGTCATTGCAAGCGCCGTGTTCTCGACGTAGACGCCGTCCATCCCGCGGTAGCCGGGGATCCACGAGCGGCTGTCCGGCTCATCGAGCGTCACGGTCTCGTCCTTCGGATAGTGCAACGACAGGTCGACCCCAAGGTGGTCGAGGCCAAAGGGCATGCAGTCGTCTACAAAGCCGTCCACCTCATTGTTGAGGAAGTCGTCCGTCGTGTCCTCGCCCGTGGCCCACCGGTAGAACGCAGCGGTCATCGAGCCGTCGCTCGGCTTCATGCCGATGGAATTAGCGAGTTCGATCAGAAAGACGGACCCCTTCATCATGGCGCCGTTCTTGTTCTTTGTGGCCTGCAGCGTCCCCCTCAGCGCCTGCTTCATAGCCTTCTTGATGATGTACGGGCAAGTCCCAGCGCCGCCCGCCGCCGACGACATGGCGGTGAGCTCGTGCAACTTCGTTTCCGCCGGCGTCGGGAAGATGGCAGGGATGATCTCCTCAGGCTTTTCCAGATCGGGCGTCCCCTCGATGCCCCGCACGGCGCTCCGGGTGCGTTGCTGCATGTCGAGGCTCCCGCAGCAGTACGAATAGCAGGCCGACTGGTCGTCTTCCGCAACCGACCCGAACAACTTCCAGAACCACTTTGGTCGCCACACTGTCTTGCCTCCTCCGGTGTGCGCGTCCTCCGGGCACGCGTACCGCATCGTCCAGCTGCAGTCGCACCGGAACGGCTTCCTGACCAGGGGAATCTCCGCGCGCGAGTAGGGCCCAGGCTGATAGAGCGGCACGAGGAAGCCGTCGTAGCCCAGCTCCGATGTGCGCGACTTGGAGACGTGGGCAAAGGGAATCGTCGTCCCCTTCGCCCACCCCTCGGGCATCTCGAGCGAGACTTGCCTCGTGTCGTCGCCCTTGCCGACCCACGAGTCTGGCGGGAGCGCGAGCTGCTGTACAAGGGCGGCGTCGGGCATCCCGTGTCGCGGCGCCGTGTAGTTGAGCTCGAGATAGTTGGGGATGATGCCGCTGAGCATGTCGTTGATGTACACGTGCCAGTCGCTTGCCGGGAAGTTGACCACGTTGAGCAGCTTGGTGATGGCGTGAATATAGCCGGCAAAGAGGCTCACGAGCTGCCGGTTCTGGCAGCGGTTGTAAACTTCGGTGGCCCCCTTCTTCCCGAAGAGGAGGCCCTTGGCATAAGTGATACCCCAGTCCCTGAATACATCGTCGATAGGCCTGTACTTGCCGTCCTTGCCCTTGCGAGTCAGGTCCTCGTGAACCTTGAGCGAGTAGGAAAACTGCGCGCGGCGGTGGAAGGGTGAGTGAGGGGTTGGAGAGGTGGAGTGGCGACGGTGGGACGCGAGTCTCTGTGTGCCTGGGTCGCAAACCACTGGCCTCCAGAGTTGCCGCCCAGGTGCGTCACGGCCTGCCAGTTCAAGCCCACCTAGCACCGATTGTGGCCGTGCGATTAGGAGGAGAGGTGCGGAAGAACCCGCACGCAAGTGCGGCGCGGTCCTCGTCGAACGCCATGGAGATGGCACGCGCGTAGGCAAAGCCTGCCGTCATGGTACGAAACCCACCCCCGCTGACTGCCAGTCCAAAGGGCTTCCGCGGACCCGCTGGAGGCATCTGGTAGGCCTTTTCATGCTCCACCGGCGTCACGACTTGTTGGCCCGTCCTGTGGGCATTTGGGCAGAAGGAGCGTGAGCCGCTGGAGCAGTACGGCAAGGAGGGAGAGCGTGCGCACGTGATCAGCGTCCAATACGAATGAAAGTACTTGCGCAGAGTCCCGAGGGACAAATCCACCTGGAACCGCACGTGAGAGACGCGTGCGCACGAGAGCGCGAGGGCGGCCTGATCCAGCGCGAGTGCAACGCACCCGATCATCGGGCGAACTCTGCCATGGCCATGTGAAGGCAGCGGCGAGGGGTAGCAGCAGCAGCACACCGAGGAGCCTCAGGCGGCCGCACCCCGCCATCGCCTTTGCTCTCGCCTGGCTTCGAGGCCGACGGACGGGCGGAACGGGAATTAGCGGTAAAACACCCGGCGCCGTGGGCTGGCTCAGTCCCTCGTCTCTCTCCCTCTCTCTCCCCCCCTCTCCCCTCTCTCTCTCTCTCTCTCTCTCTCTCTCTCTCTCTCTCTCTCTCTCTCTCTCTCTCGCTCGCTCGCTCTCACTCTCTCTCTCTCTCTCTCTCTCTCTCTCTCTCTCTCTCTGTGTGTGTGTGTGTGTGTGTTTTGAATGAGTTTTTAGTGAGAGAGAGAGATTTTTGAAGACCAAGTAGTGAGTGAGTGTATGAGTGAGAATTAAATGAATCTGCGGTTGATTTCTTATCTTGCAGCAATGAGCTCCTGCCGAGGTACGGTCCTGTCGACGAGGGTGGATGTCGGCACCTGTGCGTGCTGTCGATGACGTAGCGTGCGCGTGGCATCAATACCCACACAAGAATGAAGAAAAAGCCGGCGTGGTTTGCCCGCGATAGTGCTAGCACGTGTCCTCGTCCCATCCCTCGTTTGGCGTGTCTGTTTTCTTTCTTTCTTTTTAGTGCTAGCACGCGCCAGTCCGCACCTGTGTCGAGCCTGCCTGCTGTGTCAGGGAGCATTTCCGAGACACCATATGCGAGTCCTCACGCGCTGGGGGTGGCGAGTCGGTTGTGCAGTTTTCATGCCGCCGGCACCGGCGTCGGGCCAATTACTTTTTTTCGGATTCCCACGCCTTCGCTGCTCTCGGTGTCCTGTGGATGATCCGCTCGCTGGTTGTCCTGCTGCTGTGCGCGGCGAGCAGCGCGCTCTCTGTCGGGTGCCGAGCGAGCGTGGCCGCCCGCCGGTCTCCCGCCCCGGCCATGATGGGCAACATGGCGCCCGACGGCCCCTTCACGCCGGTGGTACTCGCCGGCAAGGTCGTGCTAGGCGAGAAGCTGCTCAACAAAGTGCGCGGCAAGCTCATCACGTACCACGCGCAGGCGATCACCGAGTTTTGCGAAACCTACGGCGTGGCGCGCGAGATGCGCGGGGCCCTCGTCAAGAAGGCCAAGATTGTTGGTGGCGACCTCGGCTTCTTGTCTTGAGCTGAGCCTCTCAGCTTACAGGCTGCAGACAGCGACGGCCGTCGAGGTTCTATGGGTGCTGGCCCTTTATCATTCGATTGCGCGCCGCAGCGTGCCCGTCTTAACTGTTATGCGTTGGCGTTCCCGCCCGCACACACGTTTTGTCGTGTGTGACTGTGTGTTTTTTGCGGGATCGAACCACGAATGCGCTCTCTCAACACCATCCTCCTACCACTGTAAGTGTAACAACAAGACTCCACATATACGGTGTCCTCACACACGAGCGACACGAGATCACTACAAACTCGCTTGCAGCCGTGACAAACCGCACTGGTCGAAGCCGCGAAGCGTCGGACCGTCCCGGATCTCCTCGTCCGGCCGAGGGTCGCCCCCCCCCCCCCCTCCCTATCCCCGTGCACGACGCGCCGCGTGCGCCTCGGCGAGGTCAGGTGTGAAGCAGATGCCTGACGACCTCTTCCAATCGCGGGGCGAGGCGGCGCGTCGCTCTCAGACGGTCTCTCAGATGGCGGGCGCGCCGAGGGACTGGGCCTTCATCATGAGGAGGGCGGCGTGCTTGGCGCACGAAGTCGCGGCGAGCATCAGGCTTCCCTGCATCAGGATGTTGAAGAAGAGGACCAGCGGCAGGGCCGACGACGCGTACTCGAGCACGGCGTCGCAGTTCTCGACGGCGACCTGGCGCGCGGGAGAGGGCGGGGCGGGTGGAGGGCGGCGGGCGGGCGCGCGGGCGGCGGGCGGTAGTGTGCGTGCGTGTGTGGCTGCTGCCCGCCTGGTGCAGCCGCCGGGCGGCAGGCATGACGTAGATGGCGTGGAAGCGAGCGTCGGGCTCCGCCTCCTGCGCCGCCGCCCAGGCGGCCTTCTCGGCCTGCGCCTCCTCGCAGGCGGCAACCATCTCGGGCAGCGCGTCAGGCACGACCGCCACCGACACGATCATCGCCGCCGCCAGCGCGCCCGCCGAGAAGATCGCCGTCGCGACGGAGAGGGAGTGGGTGAAGCGGGCGGCGTGGGCGGTGCCGAGGGGGGAGCTGCGAGGGGTTTGGGGGGAGGGGTGGGTGGGGCGGGCGCGCGGGAGGGCGGGCGCGGGGCGAGCGATGCAGGGGGAGTGCCCACCGCTCGGAGTAGAGCAGCACGAGCGCAGACGCGACCAGGCCGAGGAAGCCTAGAGACGGGCGGAGAGGAGGCCTCCGGCCCCGCAGGCCCGCCAGAACGTGCGCAACACTGGTGGCGGCCAAGCGCGTCATGGGGTCGTGCGCCAGTACGAGGCCGAGATGGCCCGTGCGCAGTACAGCCCCCCCCCCGCGCCCGCGCACCGTGCAGGGTGAAGACCTGGAAGAGCGAAAGGCAAAAGAGAAGCGTCGCCGCTCCCTTGAGCGCGTTCGCCTCGTTTGTGAGACCGTTGTTGAGCGCGGCAAGCTCGGGGCTGCCCGCAACCGCGAGCTTCGAGGGCGCTTCGTCGACGATGTTCGCCACAACGACAACTTTCTCTCCCTTGGCTTCCATCTTTAGCCGGGCGGGCGGGCAGGGGCGAAGGAAGCGCGTTTCTTTTCCTAAAAGGGGGGAAGCGAGTGCTGCGCAGCAGCCTCGCTGGGCCAGAACGTCGGCCCGCGAGGTGGGGTGCTAGTCTGGGACCCATACGTGGCAGCTCCCTTGCTCCAAGCGCTTGCGCTTCGGAGGGGGGGGGTCTTCTCTTCTTGCGCTTCGGCAGTAGTGATCTAATCACCCGAATACCACGTTCGGATCGGTCCTCATCGCAAACCTCAGTTCACCTACGGGAATGTTCGGGAGAGATCTTTTGAGCTACATTCAGAGAGAAAAGATGACTCGCGCCCAAACTCGTGTTGCATACCCGCCCCGCGCATGCACACCAGTTTGCTGTTGTTGGCGTGCGCGGCGTGCGCTGTAGCGGCGGCGGATCCGCAGAGCGAAGAGCTGCTCGAGCTCGCCGCACGCGTGCACGGCGACGGCAACCTCGGCGGCGCCAATCTTCCGACGGTCGTGCTGGTGGGGCACCAGAACGCCGGCAAGTCGTCGCTGCTCGAGGCGCTGCTCGGGATCAAGCTGACGCACGTGGGCAACGAGGGCCTGACGCGGCGGCCGCTCCAGATCACCGCGCAGCGCGACGACTCGGCCGCCGAGCCCGCCCTCTTCCTCACGCGTGACGGCGGCGGCAGCGGCGGCGGCGAGGAGCAGGTGCGGCCTGAGCAGCTGCGGTCGCTGATCGAGCGCGAGAATGCGCGGCTCGAGGCGGCGGGCGAGTACGAGGCGGAGCCGCTGCGCGTGCGCCTCAGCTGGCGCCGCGCGCCCACCCTCGTCCTCATCGACACGCCCGGCTTGATCGGCCCAGCGGACGGGCTCGAGCTCGGCGAGGCTGCCGCGGCGGTCGAGGGGCTGGTGCTGCAGCATCTGACGCCGCCGAAGCGGCTGATACTGTGCCTGGAGGACACCTCCGACTGGGCCATCTCGCGCACCATGGCGGTCGTCTCGCGCGCCGACACCGACCTGCGCCGCACACTGCTCGTCGGGACAAAGCTCGACGCCAAGATGGCGCAGGCGGCACAGCACTAGCCTCGCGAGACCGACACACGCGCCGACACGCCTCCGCTGCACCCTCCGCTGCACCTCTGCCGCGGCTCCCACCCCTCCCGCCCTCCGCCCGCCCTCCGCCCGCCCTCCGCCGATGCGCCACGGGAGGTCCCCACAGCACGTCCACTCTGCCCTCTGAGCCCACGCGCCCCCTCGCCCTCGAGCCCTCGACGAGCTCTGGGCTCTCGCCGACCGTCCCGCCTCACCGCCCCCCTCCTCTCCCCTCCCCCAGTTCTCCCTCCCCGAGGACCTGCGAGGCTTGGTCGACCCTCCGGCGCTGGCGGCGGAGCGGCCGCACTTGCTCGGCGGGCCTATCTTCACGTCGGTGCCTCCGCTCCGCTCGGACTCGCGCCACGCCGGCCGCAAGGCTGCCGCCGGCGGCGGCGGCGCGGGAGGCTACAGCGACCTCATCGAGGAACATGAGGTGAGAGAGGGCGGTGCGAGAGAGAAGGGCGGTGGGAGAGAAGGAGAGAGAAGGGCTCCCCCGCCCCTTCCCCCCCACTCTACCCGCACGGCCCAGGAGAGAGAACAGCGTCGCGCGTCGCTCAGCCCCGCCCTCCGGAGTCTGCCACCCACCCACCCCTCCCTCCCCGCCAGGCCTCCCTCCGCCGCCTGCTGGGCTCCAAGCTCCAGTCGAGCGAGTTCGACGCGCGGATCGGCGTCTCCGCGCTGTGGCGCCTCATGGCGCCCCACCTGACGGTGCGCACCCTCGAGCCGCGGGAGGGCTCCTCCTCCCCTCGCCTCCGGCCCCCCTCTCGCACACCTGCCCCCCCCCCCCCCCCCCCAGGCGCGCTGGCTCGAGCTCGTGCAGGAGACGTCGCGCGAGCTCGAGGCGCGCATCGGCAAGATCCGCGCCGAGCTCAACGCGCCGCCGCCGCCGCCGCCTGCCCAGGCGCGCGCCCGGCCCAGAGCCGCCTCATTTCCCCCTTCCCCGCGGCTGGAGAGGGGGCGGGGCGGCGGCGCCTCTCCGACACCGCCTCTCAGCCACGGTGTTGCTGACTGGTGTTGCTGACTGGTGTTGCCGACGGACGGGTGGGCTGCGCCGCTCCTCAGGCGGTGGAGGACTTTGCGGATCGGTTCGCTGCGTGCGTCAACACGCTCATCAAGGGCACCGCCTCCATCTCGCCCTCCGAGCACGGGGAGACGCTCTCGCAGGAGATCGTCGCCTCCGCGTCGGGTGCCCTCTGCCGCTTCACGAGCGTCGACGGCAAGGGCGGCGCCGCGGCCGCGGCGGTGGCGGCCGCGCGGGCGGCGCAGGGGCGCGCAGAGAGCTCCGGCGACGGCGCGGACGGCGAGTCGAGCGAGCCGGGCTCGGTCGTGCCGAGCGACGTCGAAGAGGTGCACTGCCGAGCGGCGCGGGTGGGGTGGTGGTGGTGGTGGGGGGGGGGGGGGGGGGGCTTCCAACCCTCTCCGCCGCCGTCTGCCTCGCAGGAGCTCAACCTTTGGCTGCACTCGCAGAAGCGGCTATTTGGAGGGGCGCAGTACTGGCGCGCGCTGCAGGAGTTCATGCTCGGTGCGGTGGAGGGGCCCGCCGAGGAGGTGACCACCGAGGAGATCCTCAACGCGATGGGCTTCGACGGCTACCACGACGGAGTCAACTACATGCGCGCCGTCTCGGTGATCGTGGTGGAGAAGGTCGGCCCCGCACCCGCCCCGCACCCGCCTCGCAGCCCCAGCCTCCCCTCCGCCCCGCACCGTCCCCCCGCACCGTCGCCCCCGCACCGCGCCCTCGCCCTCCTCCCCGCCCTCGCCCTCCTCCCTGCCCGCCGCGCCTCTTGCATGCGACGCAGCCAGACGATAGCCAGCCAGGGCCCAAGGCTCACGGCACGCCTCCCGCCCTCCCTCCCTCCCGCCCTCAGGCGCGCGGCTACTTCGAGCAGCATCTCGCCCTCCTCCGGCTGCGGCTGCTCCACGTCATGCACCGCATGACCGGCCAGGTCGACTCGATGCTCAGCGCAGAGGAGCCGCCGCCGAGCCGCGGGTCGCCTCCGCGGCGCGCCCACGACACGTCCGCTGCCGTGCCTCCCCCCGCAGGAGCTTCCATACGTCGACCCGCAGGACGCGGCCGACGGACTCGCGGAGACGGCGGGGCTTGGGCTGAGCCGCGAGCAGCACCGGCGGATGATGGGGGCGGTGGCGCCGCTGTACGTCGGCTTTGTCGACAAGGCGATGGAGTCGTGCATGCGCAAGTGCATGTATGACGTCGAGGCGATCACAAAGTACGTTGTGTGGGACTCGTCGTCGGCGACCAAGGAGTCGCTCTACAACGTCTTCGTGCAGCCCGTCGCCGCCCACTTGCGCAGCCGGAGGCGCGACGGCGCCGCTGGCCGCAAGGCTCTCGTGCCGTCGGGGCGGCAGCAGCAGCAGCAGCAGCAGCAGGGGGGGGGCAGCGGCGGCGCGCCCGCGTTCGAGTCGTATGAGGAGCGCGCGGTGTTGCCGAGGGGGGGCGGCGGGCTGTGAGTGAGGGCCTCTCACGCCCCTGCTCCGTCCGAGCAGGAGCTCGTCGCCTCCTTCACCGAGGTGCTCACCTCGCGCCGCGTGACGGAGCAGATGCGGTCGCTCATGTCGGCTCTCGTGTCGGAGATCATCTCTGCGTGGAGGCAGGCGCGTCGCCGCACGCGCTCGCGCCTACGGGCGCCGCACGAGCGGTCGGCCCTCTCGCCCTCTCCTCTCACCGGCTCCCGCCGCTGGCGCAGGAGTTCTGCCGCATGATCTCGCTCAAACTCAACTCCTTCTTTCTGATGCCCTTTTGCCAGAACCTGCCCGCCTACCTGCGCCGCTCGATGCTCGAGCTCGGCGAGGCGGGCGGGCTTGGCTTCGAGCCGGGGAACCAGCCGCGTGAGGGGCGGATGGAGCAGCTGCGAGAAGAGCTCAGCCGCCTCACCGGCGAGAAGGCGGCGCTGCAGCGCATCAGCTCGCGCATGCAGGCCGTCGCATTCACTGGTCGCAGCAGGCCGCTGCCGCGCCCGCCACTGGCAAAGTCGGCGCAGGGCTAGCCGCCCCGCGCCGCGCCCGCCCACCCCTGTAGCGGCGGCGTTGGCCGCGTGGGGCCGTGGTTGGGCACGCGCGGCTCAGCCGGGCTCTCCCTATCCCCCCGGCGCCCCTCGCCTCCCCCACCCAACAGCTTGCGCCCGCCGTCGCGCCCGGCGGAGAGGGACGACATCTACTACACGACGCTGCGCCCTCCGCCCCCGCCCTCCACCCCGGACCGTACCAGCATGGAGCATCACACCTAACGGGTTTGCGGGGCGAGCGCGGGGCGAGCGTCGCCCCGTGGCATGGAGCATGCGCCCTGGACGCCCTGCCGTCCTCCTCTCTCTCTGTGTAGCCCTCGTGACCACCTCTCGTGTGTGTCTGCCCCCTCTCGACCCTTTTTGAGCCGTGAGAATCACTTCGTCATCAACTTGCCAGGGCCTCCTACACAAGCCAGTCTTAAACCAAGGAAAAAGAAATCCGGCTTCAGGCGCGGAAGCTAGAGAGCGGGGAGCCGCTCGCTCCAAGGCCGCAAACGATATGGACCCGCAGCTACTGTACAGCAAATATGTCGGCACCCTGCAGCGGACGATCGACATGACCTCAGAGGAGGGCATCAAGCTCACCGGCTACGTCAAGGTCAAGAACGTGGACCGCGACGGCGATTCGGTGGCCTTTGAGTGCGAACGCGTCCACACCGGCGAGCAGCAGCGCTCGACGCGGAAGAGGGGCTCGCCGAACGATCTCGTCGACGCCTACTGCAGGCAATTCTGCGTGGCCATTGGCGCGGACCCGGCCGCCCGGTCCGACACCACGATCGCCGTCAAGGTGCTCTTTCAGCGTCTGAAGCCGATCGCGACGCAGTTCTCGGGCGGCGACCCCCTCGCGGCCATGAACACGATGCTCCTCGTCAACCGCACGCCAATCGTGGCCCTCCTCCGAGCCGCCGAGGCGCTGCTGGAGGCCAGGATGAGCGACCCCATCGCCGCCAACGCCATCCACAATCAGATTTGGGAGAAGCTGGCCGACGAGTACCCAAAGCTGGAGCACGAGCTGCTCCTGGCGGTGAACGAGGGCGAGACGCCGACGATGGAGGAGATCGGGGAGCTGCTGGACGACGGGAAGGGCGACTTCGTCGCCTCGATCGAGGAGGCTGGCGAGCGCGACGGGTACGAGTACAGGGGTCCCCTGCACCCAGGGTCCGAGCGCGGCGCCGGCTACTACCGGCTGGGCGCGGCAAACATCCTCGCGCGGCTGCGCGCAAAGCTGCTGATTGTGGTGCGCAAGGCGGTGCGCGGCACGGCGGGGAACCTAGGGGACGCGGAGCTCAAGCGGCTGGAGGACCAGCTCAAGACGGCGGAGATGATCTTCCAGGACGCGGCGGAGCGCAAGCAAGAGTACGACCAGCAGGAGAAGCACCACGCAAAGATCAAGGAGTACCAGGGCGAGATCCGCGCGGTGAAGGAGCAGCTGAAGCAGCAGGGGAGGAAGAAGGAGCGGCGCGCGCTCGAGAGCCTCATGCAGAAGCACGAGAAGGAGCTGCAAAAAGAGGAGAAGAAGCTCGACGGCTGCATCAAGACGGTCAAGCACTGGGACGACCTCGTGTCCAAGAAAATGCGGATCCGCGGCCAGGAGTACGACACGTCCAAAACGATGCGCGACCTCGCAAAGTCGCAGCGCGACGCGATACGGGAGAGGATGGAGGCCTCGCGCGACTCGGCCTCGGACCGCGCGCTCGCCGACGCGGTGGTGGAGGCAGTGCGGCCGATAGTGGCCAAGTGGAGCCAGGACGTGGTCACCGCCCTCGCGCCGCTCACCTCGATGAAGATGGCGGTGCTGCAGCGGGCGATGACGCTCAACCCGTCCAACCACGAGGGCGCGGTCTTCGCGGCGATGATGCGCGACTCCGAGGCGGCGGAGGACAACGCCGCCGAGGCGCAGGCCATCGGCGAGCGGCTGCAGCTGACGACGGATAGCGTGTTTGAGCAGCTGGCGCTCGCGCTCGAGACGGGCGCTCTCTACACGTGCCAGCTGTGCCAGGACCTGAGCCCGTCGCGCAGGAAGGGGGACGGCATCCACGGGCTCTGCCAGTGGATCGACGTCTTCGACGCCGAGGTGCACCCCAACTGCATCGCGTGCTGCCGAAAGGAGAGCAAGGAGGGCGTGACGGTGCGGCTGTCCGTGCACGACCTGTGCCTGCAGCCGCTGCCCGCCTTCATGTGGCTCGGCCTGCACGACTCGGCCAACTCGGGCGACGTGCGCAAGCAGTTCCGCCAGCTGTCCAAGGTGCAGCACCCCCAGCGCGGCAACAACATGGACGACCACTGGCAGCTGACGCAGGTCATGCACCGCATGCTGGGCGACCAAGGCACGCTGCAGCTGTACCTCGAGCAGCGCAACCACGAGGCCTTCCTCGCGCGGTGGGAGAAGTGGGAGGAGCTGCAGCTGACGCCGCAGCAGCGCATCGAGGCGGCGCGCAAGGCGGGCGAGGGCGCGAAAGGGTCCGCCAAGGGCGGCAAGGCCGGCAAGAAGGCGAAGGTGCAGCAGGCGGCGTACGACCCGTCCGACCCGCGCGCGCACCTCGAGGCGGGCGGGGGCGCGCGGCAGCCGGGGTCGGCGCCGAAGCGCGAGCACCGCGCGCTGGAGGACCGCGTCTCCTCCTTCAAGGAGATGCCGCGCCTCACGCTCACGCAGCTCAACCCTGGCGCGGAGGACTTTGGCGTCGTGCAGGCGCAGTGGAAAGACAAGCTCGGCCAGGTGTTGCTCGCGCAGCGAGCCTATTACAAGCTCCAGCACGGCACGGTGGTCGGCCACCGCTCCCCGAAGTGGAGCGAGATCTACGCGGGCCCGAAGACCTTCCACCTCGTGGACGGCCTCAAGGACAGCGACGCCAACTACATCACCCTCCACCTCTTCCGAGTCAAGGCGGTGGCGCCCGAGGACACGGCGACCGGCAGGCCGGCGTGGGAGTCGGACTGGTCGGCGCCGACCGAGGTCATCCTCGACCTGAAGCGCGACGACCGCGAGGTCGAGCTCGAGAAGTTCATGGCCGCCAAGACGAAGGCCATCGCCGAGGTCAAGCGGCTCATCCACCCGCGCGCCGAGCCGACCCTCGAGGAGCTCAAGAGCGCCGAGTCGCTGATGCGCGGCTTCCAGTTCTCGCACCAGGGGCGCCGCCTGGCGGAGGCGGAGCGCGACGAGCTCAAGGAGATGGCGGCGACGATCGGCAGCTTCGCCGGCCGCCTCGAGAAGATCGAGGGCCGGCGGCGAGGCCTCTACGAGACCCGCGACCCGTGGCGGCGCCGGTGTGCAGACCTGCGTGAGCAGGCGAGGGAGTCGTCCGTCAACGCGCGCGCCGCGGCAAAGATGGTCAAGGAGTACGTCACGGAGCTCGCCGCGACGAAGCGGCTGCTGCCCGAGGGCGGCCTCTTCCCCGACTCGGAGGAGCACGCCATGCGCGCGACGATCGCCAACATGCTGGCGCAGTTCAAGGACGAGTACCACAGGCTGGCCGACGAGCTGCAGCGAAAGGAAAAGGCGCAGGGGGACAAGGAGGCGGCGATCCAGGCGGCGGCAAAGAAGGCGCAGCGGCGCCGCGAGGCGGGCGACGACTGGTCCGAGACGGCCGCCGTGCAGGATACGCGGGCCGTCGACCCGGCGGTCACGGCGGCGCGCGCGCGCGCTGAGGCCGTGGCCCAGGCGGAGGCCGAGGCGGAGGCGCAGGCGAGGATGCGCGCGAGGGCGGCGCAGGCGCAGGCGGCGCAGGCGCAGGCGGCCAAGGAGCGGGCGCCGGCCGCCGCGCCGGTGAAGAGGAAGGGCGTGGCGGCCACCAAGGCGAAGCAACAGCAGCAGGCCCAGCAGCAACAGCACGCGAAGGAGCTTGCGAGGGTGGGCGCGCTCAACCAGGTCGCAAACACCCTCGGGCTCGAAGAGTGCCCGCCGCTCGACGGCAGCGAGGCGGCCAACGCGGAGACGCTCCACGTTTGGACGCAGAGCATCGTGAGCCAGGCGGGCGACCTGCTCGGCATCAGCGAGGACGCCAAGCAGGGCTCTCTCGCCGAGCAGGTCAAGGCGTGCATCCGGATGCTCGGCATCAGTATGGAGGAGGAGGGCGAGGAGGGAGGAGAGGGCGACGCAGAGGCGGGCGCGGGCGCGGCGGCGGCTGCAACGAGCGACGAGGCCGGTCCGGTGGAGCCGGAGGCCGTCGCGCCGGCGACGCCCGAGGCGGGCGATGACTTGCCGAGCCACGCCATCGTCGCGGAGCTGGCTGGGCTGCTCGACCTGCCTCCCGGCGAGACGGAGCCGGGGTTCGTCGTCATGCAGGCCAACTCGATGCTCGAGATCGACCCGTCGGGCACCCTCAAGGAACAGGCCGAGCTGGCGCTGGCGATGCTGGTCGGGAGTGCCTCGCCCACCAAGTGGGAGAAGGCGGAGACGAAGAAGCGCGAGGCCAAGCCGCCAGCGCCTCCGCGGCCGCCGCCGGCGCCGCAACCGCCGCCAAAGCCGCCGGCGCAGCAGCCTCCACCAAAGCCACCAGCGCAGCAGCCTCCGCCGAAGCCTCCGCCGCAGCAGCCGCAGCCGGTCGCGCCGACCATCGCGGCAGGCGGGAGGCACCCCAAGCACTGGGGCGTCTTCAACATCAGGAGCGACAGCGTCGGCTACTTCTTGGGCAAGAGGGGCGAGACGCACCGGAAGCTCATGGACCACACGGGCACCAAGATCCAGATCTCGAACGCCGACCCAAAGGCGGGCCCCTCCCAGGTGCAGATTGTCGAGATCCAGGGCGCGAGCGCCTCGAGCGTCGACAACGCCATCGTGACGATCGTCAAGTGGTTTGGCGAGCTGCTCTGGAGCGACGACCCGGAGCAAAAGCGCCGTCTCGCGCTCGCAGTCAAGGCCGTGGCTGCCGCCGAGGGTCGAGCCGAGGGGGTCCCCGCTCGTGCGCGCTCGCCGTCGCCCGCGCGTGCGCCATCGCCCGCACCGCCGCCGCCGCCGCCGCCTCCTCCGCCGCCGCCTCCCGAGCCCGCGGCGGCGGTGCAGCCGGACGACTACAAGCAGGCCAAGGCGGAGAACGGCAACTGGCCGTCGCTCAACGCGGCGCGCGCGCCGCCGCCCGCGCCCGCGGAGACGCGGAAGGCCGACGGGGCGGACGAGCAGGCCGGGCTCGACTTTGAGCAGGTCAAGCATTTGGCCGACATCCTCGGCCTCGAGCCGGCCGGGGAGGGGCCGCTGCTCGCGTGGGCAAAGGGCGCGATCGAGCAGATGAACGCCATCCTCGGCGAGGAAGGCCACGGCTCGCTCGCCGAGCAGGTGACGCTCGCGAGGCAGCTCCTGCTCCCCGACGAGGTTGCCGCCGAGGAGGCGGCGGCGGTGGCGGTGGGCGCGGCTGGCGGCGGGACAGTCGAGCTGATTCGCGCCGCGTCGCCGACGCCGTCGACCTCCTCCTCGGTCGTCTCGGCGCCGGAGAGGGGGCCCACCCCGTGGGTGCCGGCTGCAGAGGGGCCGCCGAGGCCGGCCAGCGTCGAGCCAGTGGCGCCGGCGCGCCCTCCAAAGACCGTCACGCCGCCGCCACGCCCTCCGGCACCGCACCCGGCTGGCGAGCGGCCGCCAGGCCTGCCTCCGCCTGGCCTGCCGCACTCCGAGCCGGACGCGTCCCTGTACTCGTCGCCCGCCCCCTCGGTGGCTGCCGCGCCCGCCGTGGGGTCGGGCGCCTTCACGATCGCGTCGCTCACCGCGGCGTGCAAGGGGTGGAGCCCGGCCGTGCGGCTCGGGCAGCGCGAGACGTGCGAGACGTACCGCGGCGTCCTCCCGAGCGGCACCCCGATCGCCGTGCAGCGCGTGCGCACCGTCTCAGGCCAGGCGTGGCAGGCGGAGCTCGACGAGATGATGCGCTCCAACGTGAGCCACCCGAACATCGTGCAGCTCCTCGGCCTCACCTCGGACGGCCCCACCGCGTGCGTCGTCTACGCGTACATGGACGGCGGATCGCTCGGGCAGCGGCTCCGTGCGGCGCCGCTCTCGGCGTCGGCGCGGCTTGCCCTCTTGCGACGCCTTCTCGTTCTCGGACCTTGCCTGGACCTCTCCTGGAACTTTCCTGTAGGCGCGGCTGCTTGCCCTCTGCGACGCCGTGCGCGGCCTCGCCTTCCTGCACGACCTCGGCGTGGTCCACCGCCACGTGCGCCCGTCCAACATCCTGCTCGACCGCTCCGGCGGCGCCAAGATCCGAGACGGTTGCGTCGCGCGCGCGTTCGAGTCGTACAAGGAGAGCGAGGACGAGTCGGCCCTCATCTTCAAGGCGCCAGAGTACTTGCGCGGCGGCGCGCCGACGACCAAGGTGGACTCGTATGCGCTCGGCCTGACAATCCTCGAGACGGTCACCGGCCGAGCGGCGGAGCGGCCGACCGAGTCCTTCTCCACGCTGCTCGAGCTCGCCGAGGACGCCTTTCTGGACGAGGACGACCCGGCGCCGCTGCGCAGCCGCGCGGACCCGAACGACGGCGCCGAGGGCGAGACGTGGCGCCCCTTCCACCGCGAGGTGTCGCCCCTCTGCCGCAGCCCCGCCCCCGCCGAGCTCCGCCAAACACCCCTGCGCCGCGCGGCCCGCGACCCCGGGCGGCGCGTCGTAACCCCGCCCTCGCCCCTCCCCCCCTGTCTCTAGGTGGCCACCCTGTACGGGATCGTGCTCGCGTGCCTCGAGAAGAAGATGCGGCGCGCCGAGGTCAGCGCCCTGGTGCCGCGCTTCGAGGAGATGCGCTCGGCGCTCGAGAAGATCGAGCCGGACGTGCCCGGAGAGTTCCTCTGCCCAATCACGCACGAGGTGCGTCAGACAACACAGTCGTAGTCGCAGTGGTCGCAATAGAGGTGCCCGGCGGGTACCTCTGCCCCAACGAGGCACGAGCTCCCTCTCGCGGCGCAGCCCCTCGCCCGCCGCTCCAGCGCTCCTGCCCCTCCACCCACGCCGCCAGGTGATGGTGGATCCGGTGGTCGCCGCCGACGGCGAGACGTACGAGCGCAAGGCGATCGCCGAGTGGCTGCGACGAAACCAGACCTCGCCGACGCTGGGCACGCCCGCCGAGCATGAGGGCGCTTGCAGTCCGTGTCACGTCCGTCACGCGAGCTTGGACACGGCACTAGGCACGCCGATGGCGGACAAGATGCTCCGCGAGAATCGGCTGCTCAAGATGCTGGTCCAGCGCCACCTTGCCAAGTAGCACCGGGAGGACGCGTGCGGCGGCGACCGCCGCTCTCGGGGCCGCTTGCGCACGAAAGTGCGGTGGCAGTCGAGACGCGAGGCGTTTTGAGCTCTCGCTTCTCGCGCGCGCGTGCGGCGAGAGTGAGCCGTTTTATGTGGCGAGAGGCGATGAGTCAGAGTACTGACATGTTTGTGTGGTCCACACACACACACTCAAGGTGTGTACGTTACCGGAGTAAGGAGTGGAAGAAGACAGAGAGAGGGAGGAAACAAGCTGTGAAAGGAGAACACAGGCAGCGCTGCCGCTGGCCACGCGTCGGCTGCAGGAAATGTCATTTCAAATGATTTCATTCTCCCACTCGGCCGCGGAGGCCCCAACTGAGAGCGGGGCCCGGGGCAGGGGGTCCCTACTGGTCGTGCCCACCCCTCGCACGACCCCGGGCGAGACAGCGGGGGACCCCGCAGCAGCAAACCCGCCCCACTTACATGCACCTCCTAATTCTTCTGCGCAAATTGCCCTGCCCGCCTTTCGACACCGATCACGGTCCTCAAGCAAGAGCCCTTTCGGGCGCATGTCTGGGCAGCATTTTCCTCGGAGAGCGGGCGACGCGGCGGCGCTGGCGGCGGAGGAGGCGGCGCACCGTGGCGGCGGCGGCCCGTGGCGTACTCGCTTGGAGACGGCCAAAGAGGCGCTGGCGGCAAAGATCGAGGAGGAGGAGAGGGCCGCGGCCGAAGCTGCTCGCGCCGCTGAGACGGCTCGGATCGAGGCGGAGAAGGCGGCGGCGGAGGCGGCGGAGCGCTTGGCTGCGGAGGAGGCTGCGGCCAAGGCACGTCTACGAGTCAAAAAGGTGAAGACGCGTCGCCACTCTCGTCTCACCGTGTGGTGTCGGGCCGCTGTAGGCGGAGCAGGCTGCGGCCGAGGCCGCCGCGGCAGAGGCGGCGAGGGTAGCGGCGGAGGAGGCCGCCGCGGCAGAGGCGGCGAGGGTGGCTGAGGAGGCTGAGGCGGCAGAGGCAGCGGCGGAGAAGAATCGCCAAGAGCAGGCGGCGGTGCAAGCGGCGGTCCTCTCCAAGGAGGCGGTGGCGAAGAAGGAGAAGCAGAAGGAGGAGAAGAAGGAGAAGGCTCGGCTGGCGGCCGGGCGGCCTGGCATGGCCAAGGCCCAGCCGCACACGATGGCTGCCTCGCCGCAGACCATCAAGGACGGACTCGCGCTGCCGTGCGGCTCGGCGGTGCCGCCCGGGCGCATCGAGAAGCCTTACAAAGAGGTGGCAGTCGCGCACCTGTCGGGCCTTGGCGCCGGGCAGCACCCAATCTCGTCTCACGTTACTGTAGGCGGCGGCAAAGCCTCCCCCAGAGAAGGCTGTCGCCGAGGCCGCACCGGCAAACAAGGCGGCAAAGGTGATGGCGGCGGCGGTGGCGGCGGCAGCAGAGGCGGGCGAAGCCACCACTGAGACTCCGCGCAAGCTCGCCGACAAGCGGCGGCCCAAGAAGGAGAATGCGCGCGAGAAGCAGCGGCGCGAGATGGAGGAGGACGCGCTGCTGCAGGATCGGATCCGCGAGGTGGAGGAGGAGAAGCTGCGGCAGCGCATCGAGGCCCACAGAGCAGCTCGAGCGGTCAGGCGCTTTTCCAGCAAACGCTCACTCCCCTTCTCCCTGTTCCTTCAGGATGCGGCAGCGGCAAAGGAGAAGGATCAGCTGGCGGAGGCCAAGGAGAAGGCTCGGCTCGCGGCGAACACGACCAAGCTCACCAAGGTGGCCGCCTCGCCGCCGCCGCAGCCGGGGCCGCGGCAGCCAGTCATGGCGGAGCCTTGCTTCACCCACGCGCCTCCCGGGCTCGTCAGACAGAGCGAGGTCTTCGAGGAGGCGCTGCAAGAGACTCCCATGGCGCCACGTGAGCCGTTCCCGCACGGCTTCCAGCCGGGCTTCCTTCTCCCTCGCCGCCGTGAGCCCGTCGACGACGAGAGTCCCGGGCCTCGGCTCGGTCCACATTCATTCTTCACATCCGCCCGCCTCCGCCTTAAAGCCCGCTCGCCATCCTCGCCATCCTCGCTTGCCTTTGGCACGTATGACATGAGGCGCTCGTTCTCGTACGAGTCGGCCGTCACCGAGGCGAATGTTGCGACACTGCATGGGATACTGCCGCAGCTCGTCCGCTCCTCGTGCGAGGCGCTGCTCAAAAGGCACGGCACCGTGACGCGAGCAGTAAACGCAGTGTGGGAGGAGGAACACGTGTCTGACTCGGACGACCTGCCGGACTTGGTCGAGCCCGATGAGGCGCCGCACGCGGGCCGGACCTCGGGCGCGGCCTCCTCCAAGCCCTCGACGACGCGCGATAAGTCGGACGCAGTCGCGTTTAAGATCGGGCTGGCAGCGGGCACAGTGTCCGAGGTGGCGGAGAAGGTGTGCCCCATGCTCGAAGTCGACCGCACGGTGGTGCTCGGCCTCGCTGCGCAGATTGACGCGTGCTACGAAAAAATCTTTGTGCGGAGTGTGGGGCCCGCGCCGGCAGCCACCACGCCCCTCACCGAGAAGGCGAAAGGCAAGCAGCGCGCCCGGGACCAGTGAGGCGACCGCACGCCGGTGCGCGCGCATGCGCCGCTTCCTCCTGCCGCCACGCCCGGTTGCGCGCGTGGGGGGAAGGGTGGGCGCTGGCGAAGGGGGCGAGCGCGCATAGATGCCGTGTCATAATGTACACATGGTCAGGCCTCGCTGCTGCTAGTTGGGCGAGGCTGGCCATGATGATGGCGACATGGGGCCTGCACTGCACATGCGTCATGTGCCGATCTGTGTCGTGGCCTAACTAGCCGGCGCCGCCCCTCTTGCTCGCTACAAGTTGAGGTGCCGCAACGCACACACACACACAACGCACGCACGCACAGCGCCTACCTACTAGCGGCGGCGTGTGGAGCTGGTATCTGGTAAATTCGATCATTAATCATCTGTTGTTTGAAACAGCTTATAATTGCAACTCAAGCAATAATTGCGCTCTTTGCGGGCGCGCTGTTCATGTACTTTCAATGTCTTTGCACGTGGCACGCGCGACGCGCCGGCCCGGCCGGAGTCGTCCTAGAGTACGAGAGCGTCCGGACGGCGTGATCGCCCACCCACCGCTACCCCCACGCCCCAGGTCACAAGGTAGGTAGGTGGGCTGCCAGACGCCTCGCGGCTCAATCGAGCGTGGCATGTGTGCGTGCGCACACGTTCATGCAGCGTTCACGCATTTTTTCTTCCTTTCTTCTCTCGCATAACACTAAAATTCATCTCTCGGTCTGTGGACGTGTTCATCGCTAAAGTGCGCGCTGCGTCCCGCCACCCGGCATGTATGGCGCATTCCTCCTCGCCAGTCTCTGCATTGCACCGCACCTGAGACGAGGGCAGTTCCGGCGAGCGGCAACGCCCGTGGCAACCACATCGCCACCGGCACGCACCGAGAAGCTGCTGCAGTCTCTGAGCGCAAACGCGGTCGCATGGCGGGCAATGCCGGGGGCGGAGCGCGCCGCCGTGGCGCGCGAGTGCTGCGCAATGTTTGCATCGATTGACCCTGGCTGGCTTCGCGATTCGATGGCGCTCGAGGGCTCCACGGAGTCGGTTGACGCCTCCAAGAAGCACTACCTCTTCGTGTCGGCCCTCCACGGCTCGCTCCTCTCCATCGCCCGCACACTCGAGCGCGACGACGAGGCCCAAGGAGACGCGGCGACGCGCGCTGACGGCTCCGTAGTGCACAGCTTCCCGACTCCGCTCCCCACGCTGCCCGGCGTCACGGGTGAAATCTGGTGCAGCAAAACCGGCGTCCCTGCCGCCGCCTCGCCTGGAGATGGCTGCTCGGGCGCCGAGGTCTGTCTCGTGCTCGGCGCCGGCAACACCGACTTCCTTGGGCTGCGCGATTGTGTGCAGCGCCTCTTTTGTCACGGCGAGTGCGTCCTGCTCAAGCACCACCCACTCCGCCCCTTTCTGTCTGCCCCGGCGGCGCACATCTTTGCTCCGCTCTTGGCGCGAGGCTGCTTCGCCCAGATTATGGACCCGGGCGACGTGGCCCAAATCCGGGGCATGGTGCAGCACCCGCTCGTGGGGCATGTTGCCGTGACGGGTGGCGCAGGCACGCATCTCGCCGTGGCTGCCGCGCAGCGGGCTGTCGGCAGGCAGGACAGTCTCAGCAGCGAGCTCGGCTGCGTGACCCCGTGGATCTTCATTCCCGACGAACCGTCTGCCGAAACGCCGGGCTGGAACAACGCCTCAGTGAGTTTCGCGGCGCGCAACCTCGCCGCGGTCAAGCTCGACAACGGCGGCCACAACTGCAACTCGCCGCAGGTTGTGATACTCCCCAGCGGCTGGGGACACACCGACGCCTTCTTGGCCGCACTGCGTGGGGCGCTATCAGAGCTACCCGCCATCCCTCCCTACTACCCGGGGAGCTTCCAACGCGCCGATGCGGCCGCTAGGGCTGCCGAGGCCTGCTCCGGGGCAAGCGTCGAACGGATCCCGACGTCGGCAGGCCACGACTTTGCTCTGGTCGCTCTCGGAGAGGCGCCTGCTGCGGACGCCACACTGGCTCCGTGGGTGCGCGAGCGCGGCGCAGTGCTGAGAGAGGAGGCGTTTGGACCGCTGCTGGTGGTGCTGTCCCTGCCTAGCGCGTCTCCGACCAGCTACATGGATGCGTCGGCGCGGCTCTGCAACGAGCACATCTTTGGCTCGCTTTCGTGCGTCCTACTCGTGCCGTCGACGATCGCGCAAGAGCAGCTAGACCGCAGCCTCGTCGCTCCGCTCCAGTATGGCGCGGTGGCAGTCAATCTGTGGTCCGCTTTCAACTACCTCTTCCCTGAGGGCACCTGGGGCGCCTTCCCCGGCCGATTCTCGCCCGCGGCGCCCTCGACGGAGGCTGATGGCGTCGGCTCAGGCAACGGCGTGGTCGGCAACGCCCTCGCGCTTGACGGCGTGCAAAAGTCCGTGCTCCGGGCGGAACTAGCGAGCCCGGTGACAGACATGAGCGGACGCCCGCCCGCCCGCGTCTTCTCCGCCCTGGCCGCCGGCGTCACGCACTCGCACCGCAAGGGAAGCCGCGGCTCAGCTTACGCGGTCGTTGCGGCACTCGCGGCGCTCGTGACGGGCGGCCCGGCCGCAAAGGCCGGGTCTGGACCGTCGTAGAGAGGCGGGAGGAGGAGAGAGCGTCCGCCGCACCGTACACCGGCTGAGTCTTTGCTCAGCTCCAAGCGGCAGCGCCAGCGGCACCGTGTGCGGGCAGCGGGGCGCTGGGCGGTTGTGCGCGCGGGGTGCCGGGGTCCTGGGGTTGACGGAGTCGGAGAGCGGCAGAACGCAGTGCAGGCTCGGCGCTCCGCGACTCTCAGCCTAATCTGAGGTCTGACCTCTCACACTCACCACTCAGCAAACTCTCACTCAGGGCACAGAGGGGTCGGCGGTGTGCGCTGCCCACATACACATATCCCACGCAACACGGGCATGTTGCACGACCGGCCTCCGGCTCCGCGCGGCGCGTCCCGGCTCCCGCGCGATGTGAATTGTGTGTAACGATGTAACGTGTATATGAGTGGAGGGCTGTGCGGCCTGCGCGATAATGAAGAGAGAGGAACACATCGAGTGGCTGAGGAAGCTCTTCACTGGGTGGAAGGAGGCTCGCCGGCCTTGAGGGAGTCGCGGAGGAGGAGGGATAACGGAGGTAACGTGCAGACAGGCCAGCAGCCAGTGGGACGAACGAGGGCCGCGACGGCGGCTCAAGCGGGAGGGAGCGGAGACGGTGGGCAGCGAGCGAAGTGGGTGAGACTGATGATGCTCCTTCGACTTAGGGAGCGGTTCAGCTGCTGGGCGGGCTTCAGGCTGGTGCTCACGCGAAAAGGAATCGACGCGATGTACAAAGCATACAAGAAGAGGAGAAAGAAGAGGACGGACATCGGTGATGACGAAACAGAAGCTAGCGCAGACGAGGGCAGGGCAGACCCGGGGACGGCGGAGTCGGAGCAGACGGCATCGGCCGCCGAGGAAACGTTGGGAAGAGGCACGAGGAGGGCGGCGACCTCGACCGACTACGGAGGACCCGTCACCAGACGACGCAGGGCAGACGACGGGGAGGCGGAGCAGACGCGCAGGGCGAGACGAGGGAGGGAGCAGGATGTTGCTGAGATCAGCAGGAGGATGTACGACGAGATTAGGAGCAGCAGGGACCCGAGGGACCATGTGGAAGACGGCTAGTGCTAGTCCCCCATCGGGAGGACGACCCCGGCTAGTCGCCGACCACACCCACAAAGAACCCTGCACAAAGACCGCAGGGCGGGGACCTGTTCCTTTTTACCCATCTCCTAGTAGAGGTGTCCGTGTTATTTATTTATTTATGCGCGCGCGGCGGTGCCGGTGATGGGGGAACCCCCCCCCCGCGCGGGAGCGGAGAGAGTTAGTCAAACAGTTTCGAACACACACACACTCACCACTCTGGTGGCCACTAGAGTAATTGAGACACACGTTGAGACACAAATGCTCCTCATTCGTGGGCGTCTCAGACCAGCGGACAGCTGTGCACCGTGAGTCCATTCGAGTGACGTGCCATGCGGCTCTCTGACCGGGCTCGTGTGCTTGGCGTGCGTTCGAGCGCCTGCGGTTGCATTGGGGCGGCCGGGCGGGTCAAAGAGTGGAGAGCCCGGTGAAGGAGGGGGCGAGAGGAGAAACAGAGACACCCTCAGGTCAAAGTGAAGAAAAAACAGGTGGCAGCATGCGTTTGCTCAGTCCAAGCGCAGTTTTTCTTGTCTTCCTCGGGTGTGGGCGGAGAGGCGGGCGGAGGAGGCAGCGGGCGCGCGCCGTCTCGGCTGCTCTTTTTCGGCGGCCACTCGGCGCCGGCTCAAAGCTCCTGCGACGGGAGATGCGTGGCATGCGAGTGGGTTGCTAGCGGAATGCGCAACGGGTGGGCGGCAGCGTTTGCTTCGGGGCAGGGGGGACGCCGGCCAGCCTCAGAGTCCGGGCTCGCCAAGGGAGTTCCGACTGCTCTTCCTATCGTTTGTGGTGTGTGGAGTCCTCACCGGCTGGCGCGGTGGTGCGGGCACGCGGGCGACACTCCTTTGTCCTCAGGCCGAAGGTGTCACCACCGCCGTGCGGCTCAGGGCTTCTTAGAGATTGTGCTGCCTCACGGGACAGAGTGCCGGCCCACGGGCGGTCGCGCGGGCATGCGGGGCGGGCTGTCTTTCAAGCGAAGCGGACCAGCGATGACGGCCATGTGCGCCGTCGTCAGCGAGCTGGCAGAGCGTGTTGAGGCCGCGGGATGGTGAGCGCGCGTTGCTTTATGCTCATGGCTCGAGAGAGGGAGGTGGGGTCGAGGATGTTGAGACGAGGTGCCGTGTTGGCTGCCTGTTGGCTGCCTCGTGTGCTGCCTGCCTCGTTCCAGCAGGAAAAAATCGCCCGGCGAGTGCTCGAGTACGTTTAGCCAGTGGACCTGAGCAACAACATGACCTGGAGGCAAATGATCGGAGTGGGAGTCAGAAATGTGGTCCTTGCGCGAGGGGAGCTCGATAGACTCGAGGGGCCAGGATATGCAGCAAGGAGGGCGGAGCTGCGCCGAAAGGCGAAAGAAGCCGAGAGAACAAGGGAACGGCAGGCGGCGGCGGCGCAGGACGAGGCAGAAGAGAATGACGCGACAGAGGAGGAAGTGACAAGGGAGAGAACGACGAGAGTGGGACGGCCGCGAGGTGGCATGAAGGTTGCAGCGAGAAGCGGCGAGAGACTGCGAAAAGAGATAGGAAGAGGCAGACTCCCTAGGGTGGGCGACGGCTAGCGCATCACACCCCTCTCCTTAAAATCCCTGTGTGGTGGCGGCGTGCCGTCCTCCCATCCGCATCCCTCCCTTGGGTTGTCTGTTTTCTTTCTTTCTTTCTTTTTTAGCCAGAGATGGCGCCGCCGGGCTGCAGGAGAGAGAACGGCGAGAGAATCTGAGGGAGGGACGATCGCGAGGTGGCATGAAGGTCGCTGAGAGAGTTGGCTACCCGTATTTTTTTCTTTTCTCTCAACGACGCCCCGGTATATTGCGCCCGCCGCCGGGGAACCAGCGTTTCAAGCCATGTCGGCCACGGCCCGAGAGCGAATCCTGTACTGCATTGCCGTGTATGACAACTCGCAGCTCATCTACACACGCACGATGCTCGACGGGGCGCGTGACATGTGCGAGGCGGGGTTTCGGCTGCGCGTTGTGCTTCTCACCGCTCACCCCGAGCTGCTCACGCCCCTCGACGACCTCAAGGCCGCGCTTTCATGCGCGAACCGGGACGGCGCGCTCGAGCTCGAGCTCGCCGTCCGACCACCCGCCACGAAAAAGGCACTGACGCTCGAGCACCGCAGACTCATGTGGGACCGGCTCGATGCCCACGACCTGTTCATCTATGCGGAGGACGACATCGGGCTCACCCTCGCCCACCTCTCTGCGTGGCTCAGCGAGACGCGGCGCCTGGCGACGCGGAGATATATGGTGGGATTCATGCGCTACGAGCGCGCTCTCCTCTTTGGGCCCACCCTCAACGGGAGAGGTGGGATTGCCTACGACGCGGGGAGGCTGCAGCATGGCGCACGATCGGAACGGGTGGTGTGGGAGCACGCTCCGGCGTCGCTCCACGTGCTCCGCCTTGGCGGCGAGCTCTACTACCAGCCTGAAACCGTTCACCACGGCATGTGGATCGCAAACCGTAAGCAGCTGCTCTCGATCCAGAGCCGGTGCCACCAACTGATGACGCGTCCCTGCGACGTCGAAAGATACAGCAGGGGGCGCGAGCGCCTCTTTGCGGCAGGGGAGCTCTACAGCTGCGGTGCGAGCAGCATGGTCATTCCGGTGGAGCGCGCAGCATCGCACCTGGTGCACCATTTGCCCGATAAGAATTGGTACAGCCGAAGCAGAGGTCGGTGCTTGTGGGCGGAGGAATCGCTGCTCAGCCACAGCAGGCGCGTCGTTGAGAGGTGCAAAGGGCCGGCGCCAGGCGCGTGCGTCGAGCAGCGCAGGTACCAGCGGCTTGTGCCCGGCCCGAATCGCACGTTCGATTGCGCCGCGGCTGGGCTCACCCCCGTGGCCGAGTACACCAACGGATCGATGCCCGGCCCGCACGGCAACCCCCCGCGTCCGAGCGCTCGGAGGAGTGGCTGAGGGCTGGCACCGAACCACTTGACCGAGGATGCCATGTTGTTGTTGATTAACTCATGACTCGAGAAGGCCAACTGAACTGTGTGGAACTCTACACGTACATCTCGTGGGTAATTTCAAAAAAAAAGATCGCTCCAATTTTACGTGCGCGAGACTAGGTCCAGCCCTGG
>NW_005199770.1:275485-288922 GCF_000372725.1 Emiliania huxleyi CCMP1516
GAATAAAAGGGGGGTTTTTTGGGAAGCGGCGTTTGGCCCCTTTTCGGGGCGGGATGGCCGCGGGCCGTCCCCCCCGATTGATTTTGCACTGGGTTCCCGCGGGGCCCGACGCCCCCGTCCAGGGCCCCGCTGCCCACCCGCTGGTGGTGGCTACTGCCGTCCTCCGCTGGGGGCCGGTTGCGTCTGCGCCGAGCGGAGCAGCGCGCGTGCAGCTTCCGCACCACGCGATGCTGCGCGTCTTTGGCCGGCGGCTGCGCCTCGCGGCGCCCCCCGCCGGTACTCCCGCCCCGATGGTCTGCCCGCTGGACCTCGCTCTCACCGGAACCGCGTGGGCTCGCTTCCTGAACGAGCTGCTCACGTGCGGGCTCCTCGACGCGGCCCCCTTCTCCTCTTCGGCTGCACTACAGCTGGCGATCGACCGCCTCGATGTGTCGCCAGCGGCGCTGGAGGTGAAAGAGCCCTATCTCCTCCCGGTGGGGGGCCTCGCCGCCGCGGCCGCGCTGGCGGGGGATGCTGCTCATGCGCAGCGCGGGGCGCCTCGCCGAGCCAGCGCCGCGGCGTCTGCGGCGAGGCCGGCGGCGGCTGCGCGCGCGGCCCTACCTTCTCGCCAGCGGCTGCATCTCCGCGTACGGCCTCCGACCCCCCGAGTGCTAACCCGCAACTACTGGCGAGCTATTTTAAGGACTACGTGCTCGCGCTGGAGGGCGCGCTGCCCCCTTCGCTCTGCGCCCCCAACGTTGCGGGGCCGCAGTGGCTGGAGGAGGCGCGCGATGCGGCGACCTACTTGCGCGGCGACGCTGGCCGCCGCAGCGTCGAGGATAAGCGCCTCTACCTGCTCGCCCCCGGCGCCCCGCTACTGCTCTCAGTCCTTGGCGACGTCCGGCGGGGGGGGGGGAAGCGCGCGACCTCTTGTTCGCCCTCGCAACCGCGCTCTTGCCGGACGCGCGCATGAGTGCGCCCACCACGCCGCTTGCCACCGCCGTGCGGCGCGTGGAGGCCTCGCTTGCCCCGAGGCGGGCTGTCTTGGCCGCTGCCTCTGCCAACGGCGCGTCCCCGCAGTCCGTGGTGGCCGCGCTGGTCGAACAAGCCGCCTCGCTGCGCTCACCGAGTGCGGTGGCTGCAACAGACACGGCCCCTTCTCGCTCGGGCGCCTACGGAGGTGACGGGGGAGGCGGGCTGGCTTTTGGCAGCCTGGACGCGGAGTTCTCCAGCGCCCCGTTCGTGGACTTCGAGCGCACCATCCTCAGCTCGCCGTGCCACACGCCGGACGAGCGCGCCGGCATCTTCGACCTCGCGCTGGCTGGCACTTTGCGATCCACTTTGCGCATCCTCGTGAACGCCCCTTCGGCCGCCGCCCTCTCGCGGCGTCGCCCCTGCCTGGCCCACGGAGCTGGCCCACGGAGCTAGCCCACATGGAAGGTCGCCGGGAATGCGGCGTAAAGCATCCTGCGCCTGGGTGACGGCGATAAACTACCTTCCATCGGACTGGGTGACTGTCCTTAAAATACCTTCCATCGGCCTGGGCGACGGCTCCAGCCCCCAAATACCGGACCAGCCCAAGGTGATGGCTCTAAAATTCAGCCAGCCTCGGTGATGGCTCTGTAATATACACCTATAGGTGAGCCGTCGGCAACCATGGCACGCTGGCTTCGCTTCGCTAACACGCTGGGGGCGCTCGAGCTCCTTGCCTGGCGCCCGACGATCTGGCCCGCCAGTTCATCCTGCTGTCGCGGGCGCTTCACCTCTTCGTCGACCGCGCTCGCTCGCCGGCCAGTCTCTGGCGCGGTCCGCTACCGCCGACGGCGGCTCGGCGAGCGGCGCTGGCGCGCGCCTCGCTCGGGCTCGTTCGCGCCGCGGCGGCAGCGCGCCCGCATTTTGCCTGGCGCCCGACGATTTGTCCTGACAGTGGCCCGTCGCTCCCGCTTCGAAGCGCTGCCGCCGTCAGCACAAACCGCCGCCACTGCCGTCGCGCCCTGCGCCAGTGCGGCGGGGCGCCTAGCGCCCAGCTGACACGGCATCCTACCGTCGGGGCAACTCAGCTCAACGATTGGGTGAATTCCGGATGACTGCGCATAATGGGGTTGACCCGCCGCGCAGCAAGCCGGTGTTCACGCCAATTCGAGCTACTACATCGCTTCACGTTCCGAGCCATACGCACCTTACAACAATGGGGCAGGAGTTAAATCGGCTCGCGCCGAGCTCCTGCTGTCGTCATCGTCGTCCTATGGGCGTGCGAGGGCGGCGGGCACCGACGGCTCAGCCGAGTCGGGTCGGTAAAGCCCTCCCACTGTTCTTGGTGGCACTGTCGCGAGACGGTTGGCCGATCGGAATCCATTAACTACTACGTGGAGTTCATCCCCGATGAACGACTCATGGTCAAATTGCCCATCTCGACTTGCCCGTTGTCAACATCACTAGGGAGATTTGATTGGCGCTGGCGCCTGCTGTTGACAAGTGGGATCATCTGGCTTCCGGAATACTTCCGCGAAGCTGCCCCCAGCAGGCGTTTGACCAAAATCCAAATTTCCCTACTCCAGTTGAGGCGGCCCTCGGACCCGAGAAGGTCTTTTCTCGCAGCTGCGAGACATGCTTTCTCGGAGCGGGGCATCCAAAACAACAGGGCGGAAGGGAGGGGTGACCATACGCGCAGCGCAGGAGGGGTGCCCCTAAGGGGGCACAAAGGTAGCTCAAAGGGGAGTGAACAAGACGCCGCACAGGCGACGTGCACGCTCGCCGCCTGCGCTCGCCGCGTCGCTCTCTCCCTCCCCTTCTTTGCTTGAACCCACCACCATCCCCTGTCACCTCTGTGTGTGTGTGCCTGCTGGGGGATCATCTGGCTTCCGGTGAATACTTCCGCGAAGCTGCCCCCAGCAGGCGTTTGACCAAAATCCAAATTTCCCTACTCCAGTTGAGGCGGCCCTCGGACCCGAGAAGCTCCTCTACCTTTTGACAACCGCTCCTACGTCCCCCCCCTGGCCAGGCCTAACCGAGACCTTTACCTCCCTCTACAGTACGTCCGCTATCTCTACACGTTGTGGGCCGTCCCCGAGCACGTGATTCGCTCGCATTCTACCCGTAACCCGATGGCTTCACCGCGTGTGCCGCCGCGCTCTGGAGGCTCCGCGCACGCACCAGCGTCAGACACGCATCGACGCCACCGGCGCAGCCTGGAGAGGGGCCTCGGGATCGTTCGCCCGCTCGGGCTGCGAGCACTGCGACGCGCGCAAGCTCAGCACCTCTGTGCCCTCGGAGTCGGTGGCAGAGTCGAAGCGGCCGTACGCGCGCGGGTCTGCCGGCTCGACGGTAGTCCCGCGCGCGAGGGGCAGCGGCTTTGGCGGCTGGTAGAGGCGGAGGAGCAGCGACGAGCAGACAACCGAGACCGAGGAGAGGGCCATCGCCGCGCCCGCAAACATCGGCGGGAACTGGATGTGCAGCCCGGGGTAGAGCACGCCGGCGGCGAGCGGAATGCCAACCACGTTGTAGATGAAGGCCCAGACAAAGTTGATCCTGACGACGTATCGCGGACACATTGGGATGAGGGACGCAGCGAGGGGAGACGGCGCCTCGCGGAGGTGGCTGGGCACTGACCGGATGCGACGCATCGCGACGCGCGAGAGGTGGAGCGCCGTGACGACGTCCTGTAGCGAGCTCTTCATCAGGACCACGTCTGCCGTCTCGATAGCCACGTCCGTCCCCGACCCGACCGCGATGCCGACGTCGGCGGCCGCAAGCGCGGGCGCGTCGTTGACGCCGTCGCCCACGAAACCAATCTTGGCGCCGGCTTCGCGCAACTCCTGCACCTTGGCGAGCTTTCCGGCGGGCTTGACGCCCGCCACAACGCGCGCGGCGTGCAGGCCAGCCTCGGCCGCGATGTGCGCTGCGGTGCGCTCATTGTCGCCCGAGATCATCCACACCTCGATGCCGCGCTGCTGCAGCTGCTTCACCACCGGGCGCGCGTCGGGCTTGAGCGAATCCGCCACGGCCAACGCGCCGGCGAGGAGCAGCGTCGGCGGTCCGTCTTCCGCCTCCGCCACGGCGGCGCTCTTGCCGGTCCCCTCCACCGCCGCCACCAGCTCCGCCGCCGCCGCCGACCCGACCACTGTCGCCAGGCCGGCCTCGAGGTTGACCGTGGCCGAGGCGACCCCCTCGACGGCGCGCAGCGCCTCCTCGACGCGCGCGCTGCAGTGACCGCACGTCATCCCGCCAACGCGCAGCGTTGTGGTGCGCGACGCAGGGGCATGGCCGGCTGCGTCGGTGGCGGCGGCGGCAGTGGCGGCGGTAGCGGCGGCGGTGGCGTGGGAGGCGTCGGCGGTGGGCTCAAGCGCGACAAAGACAACGGTGTGTCCCCGCCGCTCGAGGGCCGCCACCTCGCCCTCCTGCTCCGCGGTGAGGAAGAGCCCGTTCTCGCCCATCCACGAGCGGTTGCCGAGCAGCACCGCGCGCCCGTCCACGAGGCACTGCAGCCCCTGCCCCGCCGCCGCCACGAAGTCGGTCGGCTCGACCGTCCCCACCTCGCGCAGCTGCGCGTGCGCCGTCAGCGCGCGCGCGATCGGGTGCTCCGAGCCGCGCTCCGCGGAGCCCGCGGCGCGCAGCAGCGCCTCCTCAGACACGCCGCCCGCCCAATGTAGCACGCGTGCCACCGCGAGCTTGCCACTCGTGAGCGTGCCCGTCTTGTCGAAGCAGACGGCGCTCACCGCCGCCGCGCGCTCGAGCACGTCGCCGCCCTTGATGAGGATGCCTAATTAATAAATTGACTAAGTAATAATAAATTAGCCTGAGCACGTCGCCGCCCTTGATGAGGATGCCGTGCGCCGCGCCGACGCCGCCCGCAACCATGACCGCGGTCGGCGTGGCGAGGCCGAGTGCGCACGGGCAGGCGATCACGAGGACGGCGCAGCCAAACATGAAGGCAAGCAGCTGGTCGTCGTCGACCTGGAGAGTGCCCATCGGGCTGGTCGTGTTGCCGTCCGGCCGCGGCATGGCGCCCACCGCGCCGGTGATGGCCCACGCCGCCCAGGTGGCGACGGCGATGCCGATGACGACGGGCACGAACACGGCCGAGATGCGGTCGGCAAAGGCCTGGATCTGCGGCTTGCGGTGCTGCGCGTCGGCCACGACGCGCATGATTTGCGCCAGCGTCGAGTCGGCGCCGACGGCCGTGACGAGCACATACAGCACTCCGGAGCCGTTGATGGTGCCGCCGACGACGCGGTCGTCGGACCGCTTGGGCTGCGGCAGCGACTCGCCCGTGATCATCGACTCGTCCACCGCGGAGACGCCGTACAGCACGCGGCCGTCCACCGGCACCTGCATCGAGTCACTTCCTAGACACTTCCTAGACACTTCCTACAGCACGCGCCCGTCCACCGGCACCTGCGCGCCCGGCAGCACCTTGACAACGTCGCCCTGCCGCAGCCCGGAGACGGGCACCTCGGCGGGCACCTGAGGGGCGTGTCGCGGGCGCGTCACGGACGTGCCCGCGCCGCAGCCAGAGACGGCCACCTCGGCGGGCAGCCTGCTCGATGTCCTTGCAGGTCGTGAGCTGCAGCGCCGTGGGCGGCTGCAGGTTGAGCAGCTGCGAGATTGCGGAGGAGGCGCGCCCCTTGGCGGCCGACTCGAGGAACTTGCCGAGCAACAGGAAGGTGATGAGCATCGCCGCCTACTCGCGCGCGGAGGCGTGAAGAGAGGCCGCCCGCCGCCGGCCCGCTCCCGAGGGGCATCGCTGCCGTCTCGAACTGCTCGTTGCCCTTGCCCTGCGCGCCCTTGGTGGCCAGCGCGACGATGAGGAAGACGATCGAGTAGCCTACGCGGCGCGCGGCGGGCGTGCGGTGGAGGTGCACGCGTCGCGTGCGCAACGGAGGGCGATCGTAGCGTGCGCCGTATGCGGCGAAGGTTCCGAGCGAGACGAGGACGTCCATGTTGAAGGTGCGGTGGCGCAGCGAGGCGAGGCAGCCGCGGTGGAAGGGGAGGCCGAAGAAGCACTGCACCGGCGTGGTGAGCAGCAAGTTGACGAGGACGAGCACGGTCAGCCCCGGCAAGACCTCGGCGGACAGCGCCGCCTGGGCAGGGGGCGGGGCGGGGGGTGGGGGGTGGGGGGTGGGGGGGCGGGCGAGAGCGGCGGTGGGAGCGGCGGCCGCAGAAGCAGCGAGGGAGGGAGAGGCAGCTGGAGGGGGAGCGAAGGCAGCCGCGGCGAGGCCTCTCGCCTTTGTGGCCGCGGTGTGCTTGAGCACCATCGAGAGCAGGAACACGGGCAGCGTGAAGAGGAGGCTCAGCCAGAAGCGGCGGCGCCAGTAGGCCGCCTCGCGCCCGAAGGAGCGTGCGGCCGCCCCCGCCGCCTCGTCGCCCGCCTGCGGCTCCGCGCTGTAGCCGAGCGCGCTCACCTTTGCGACGATGGTCGGCACGTCCACCAGCCGCTCGTCGTACCTGCAGGAGAGGTGCGGGGGGCGGGGCGGGAGCCGTGCCGGCGGCATGTGGCCCGTCTCGCGCGCAGCCCGTCGCACTTGACGTGCCCGCTAGGAAGTGTCTAGGAAGTGTCTAGGAAGTGTCTAGGAAGTGTCTAGGAAGTGTCTAGGAAGTGTCTAGGAGGTGTCTAGGAAGTGTCTAGGAAGTGTCTAGGAAGTGTCTAGGAAGTGTCGCACTTGACGTGCCCGCTCATCGCCATGAGCGAGACGCTCGCGCCCTCCACGCCCGGCAGCGCCTTGAGCCCGCCCTCCACCGCGGACACGCACGACGCGCACGTCATCCCTCCGAGGGCGAGGGTGACCTCCCTGCTGTACACCGCGCTCGAATCCTCCGCCAGCGGCGACGCCGCCGGCAGCAGCGGCTGGCTCAAGCCATCGCCGCCGCCAACCGACTCGGAGCTGTCGTCGCCGACGAGCGCCGCCTCGTACCTACCCGACATGTCGTGGACGTGTCGTGGACGTGTCGCGGGCGAGTCGCGGGCGGCGGGTCGTGCACCCGGCAGCGCCGATCGCCGCCAGCAGCGCCTCCACCGGCGCCGCCCCGCGCACGGAGAGCTCGTTCGTCTCGAGGCTGTGGTGGACGACGCCTACAGCAGGAAGGTTCCAAGAAAGGTCTAGGAAAGGTCTAGGAAGCTCGTTCGTCTCGAGGCTGTGGTGGACGACGCCTACAGGAAGGTTCCAAGAAAGGTCTAGGAAAGGTCTAGGAAGCTCGTTCGTCTCGAGGCTGTGGTGGACGACGCCTACAGGAAGGTTCCAAGAAAGGTCTAGGAAAGGTCTAGGAAGCTCGTTCGTCTCGAGGCTGTGGTGGACGACGCCTACAGGAAGGTTCCAAGAAAGGTCTAGGAAAGGTCTAGGAAGCTCGTTCGTCTCGAGGCTGTGGTGGACGACGCCTACAGGAAGGTTCCAAGAAAGGTCTAGGAAAGGTCTAGGAAGCTCGTTCGTCTCGAGGCTGTGGCGGACGACGCCTACAGGAAGGTTCCAAGAAAGGTCTAGGAAAGGTCTAGGAAGCTCGTTCGTCTCGAGGCTGTGGTGGACGACGCCTACAGGAAGGTTCCAAGAAAGGTCTAGGAAAGGTCTAGGAAGCTCGTTCGTCTCGAGGCTGTGGTGGACGACGCCTACAGGAAGGTTCCAAGAAAGGTCTAGGAAAGGTCTAGGAAGCTCGTTCGTCTCGAGGCTGTGGTGGACGACGCCTACAGGAAGGTTCCAAGAAAGGTCTAGGAAAGGTCTAGGAAGCTCGTTCGTCTCGAGGCTGTGGTGGACGACGCCTACAGGAAGGTTCCAAGAAAGGTCTAGGAAAGGTCTAGGAAGCTCGTTCGTCTCGAGGCTGTGGTGGACGACGCCTACAGGAAGGTTCCAAGAAAGGTCTAGGAAAGGTCTAGGAAGCTCGTTCGTCTCGAGGCTGTGGTGGACGACGCCTACAGGAAGGTTCCAAGAAAGGTCTAGGAAAGGTCTAGGAAGCTCGTTCGTCTCGAGGCTGTGGTGGACGACGCCTACAGGAAGGTTCCAAGAAAGGTCTAGGAAAGGTCTAGGAAGCTCGTTCGTCTCGAGGCTGTGGTGGACGACGCCTACAGGAAGGTTCCAAGAAAGGTCTAGGAAAGGTCTAGGAAGCTCGTTCGTCTCGAGGCTGTGGTGGACGACGCCTACAGGAAGGTTCCAAGAAAGGTCTAGGAAAGGTCTAGGAAGCTCGTTCGTCTCGAGGCTGTGGTGGACGACGCCTACAGGAAGGTTCCAAGAAAGGTCTAGGAAAGGTCTAGGAAGCTCGTTCGTCTCGAGGCTGTGGTGGACGACGCCTACAGGAAGGTTCCAAGAAAGGTCTAGGAAAGGTCTAGGAAGCTCGTTCGTCTCGAGGCTGTGGTGGACGACGCCTACAGGAAGGTTCCAAGAAAGGTCTAGGAAAGGTCTAGGAAGCTCGTTCGTCTCGAGGCTGTGGTGGACGACGCCTACAGGAAGGTTCCAAGAAAGGTCTAGGAAAGGTCTAGGAAGCTCGTTCGTCTCGAGGCTGTGGTGGACGACGCCTACAGGAAGGTTCCAAGAAAGGTCTAGGAAAGGTCTAGGAAGCTCGTTCGTCTCGAGGCTGTGGTGGACGACGCCTACAGGAAGGTTCCAAGAAAGGTCTAGGAAAGGTCTAGGAAGCTCGTTCGTCTCGAGGCTGTGGTGGACGACGCCTACAGGAAGGTTCCAAGAAAGGTCTAGGAAAGGTCTAGGAAGCTCGTTCGTCTCGAGGCTGTGGTGGACGACGCCTACAGGAAGGTTCCAAGAAAGGTCTAGGAAAGGTCTAGGAAGCTCGTTCGTCTCGAGGCTGTGGTGGACGACGCCTACAGGAAGGTTCCAAGAAAGGTCTAGGAAAGGTCTAGGAAGCTCGTCTCGAGGCTGTGGCGGACGACGCCTACAGGAAGGTTCCAAGAAAGGTCTAGGAAAGGTCTAGGAAGCTCGTCTCGAGGCTGTGGCGGACGACGCCCTCGACGCCACCCACCATCCGCACCGCGCGCTCCACCTGCTCACACGTCGGGGCGTGGAGGGACGCACCTCGCGACACCCGTGCCGCGCCGCCACGCAGCCTTTGCGCGGCAGCCGTTGCAAACCATCCCCTCCGCGCGCAGCCGCACGACCCGCGGCGCGTGCTCCTCCGAGGCCGCGGGCGCGGGCGCCGGCCGCGCGACAAAGCTGCGACAGGGATCGGGTGTGCGAGCGTGGGGAGGGGAGGTGTGGCGGCGACAGGCGGGCACGACTGGCGCGGCAGCGCAGCGGTAGCAGTGATGGGCGAGGCAGGGGCGACGGAGACGAGGGTACACGCGCCTGCCGGCGGCGGCGATGGCGGGCAGGAGCCGCTCGGCGGTGACGGCGCCGCTGACGGTCACTATCTTTGAGATCAGGTTGACGGCCACGTAGTCAACCTCGGGAGGGACGGGGAGGAAGTGAGAAGGGGGGGCGGGAGATGGAGGCGGGGAGGAGGAGGGGGGAGGGGGCGGGGGGGGGGGGGGGGGGGGGAGGCCTCGGGCAGCGCCCCAAGGACTCGCTTGAGTGTCGCCCGACAGCCGACACAAACCATGCCCTCGACAATGACCGAGACCACGCGGGTGGGGGCCGGCCGACGGACCGCCGCCACCGTATCCTTTGCCACGCCGCTCTCCGCCACGGCGGCGCTCTTGCCGGCCCCCTCCACCGCCGCCACCAGCTCCGCCGCCGCCGCCGACCCGACCACTGTCGCCAGGCCGGCCTCGAGGTTGACCGTGGCCGAGGCGACCCCCTCGACGGCGCGCAGCGCCTCCTCGACGCGCGCGCTGCAGTGACCGCACGTCATCCCGCCAACGCGCAGCGTTGTGGTGCGCGACGCAGGGGCATGGCCGGCTGCGTCGGTGGCAGCGGCGGCAGCGGTGGCGGCGGCGGCATCAGAGCCCGGTGAGTCTGGCGGCGAGAGCTGCGCAGCCGGCGGGGGCGAGGTTGTGACGGCGGCGCTCTTGCCGGCCCCCTCCACCGCCGCCACCAGCTCCGCCGCCGCCGCCGACCCGACCACTGTCGCCAGGCCGGCCTCGAGGTTGACCGTGGCCGAGGCGACCCCCTCGACGGCGCGCAGCGCCTCCTCGACGCGCGCGCTGCAGTGACCGCACGTCATCCCGCCAACGCGCAGCGTTGTGAGCGAGCAGCCCGGCGGTAGAATCACCCTGCCCGTGGCCTCGAGCGCCGCGCTGAGCGCCTCGCGCGACACCGACCCACGGATGGTCGCCTCACCCGCCAAGACATCAACCGAGCAAGAGACGACGCCCTCGACGCCGAGGATAGCCTGCCGGACGATCTCCTTGCAGCCGCCGCACGTTATCCCGCTGATGGCCACCGTCGAGGTGTGTTCATCCACGACCCGGGCCATGTGTCTATGTCTATCAGTCGGTTGATATCTGGACTGTGTTCGCGCCGAGGGTTGGTTGCTCGAGCAGTGCTGAGAGAAGAAACCACAAGGCGGCGGCAGAAGAGAGGTGAATGAATTTTGTACTCGTGACTATCTCGGCGCAGCGGACCAAGCACAACGACCACGCAGGGGCAGAGCGGCGGCCGCCTCGGGGCAAGTGCGCGCGCTGCACAAGAGCGCTCGGAACCGGGGTCCGCAGCCTTTCCCGCGCTCTGGAGAGCGGCTGCGCGCCGCTCTAGTTGGCCCAGAGGTTGCCGATGGTCCAGAGGCTCGTGTCGGGGCCCGTCGGCAGGAAGGGCTGCATGTAGTCGCCGTCGTAGCTGGGGATGATGCCCGAGAGGGCGGGGACGGAGCCCGGGATCTTCGACTCGGAGAGGAAGCCTGCGGCGGGGGCGCGGGGGCGTCGGCGGCGGAGCGCACGCGTTCGCAGCGCGTCTACCGCTGCGTGGCACTGCCGGCACCGGCCCGGCACCCCCGCCCAGTGGGCTCTAAGAGTAGGGGGGTTGGGGGAGTAGTGGCGTCGCGGGCGCGCGCCGAAGAGGCCCAGCATCGCGAGGCGGCCGTTGTTGGTCTCGGTGACGAGCCCCTTTGCCTTCTTCTCGGGCGACGCGTTCTTGCTCCACTTGAACGGGTCAAAGAGGTTGAGTGGCATCGGGTGCACGTTGGCAGAAAAGGTGGGGAAGTAGCCGGGCTTGCCGCCGCGCATGTAGTGCTGCGGGCGCGGTGGGGAGGGGGGGGGGGGGCAAGGGATGAGCTCTCGCCGCCGTCTGCCGCACGCCGCGCGAAAGCTGCCGCGAGGCTGCAGCCGGCGCGAGGCCGACAGCTGTGGGGGCGACGGCGCCTTCATGCCGTCGGCGGCGAGGAAGTTCTTGTCCTCGGAGATGTGCTCGAGGACGCCGATCGCGCCGATGATCTGGAGCTTCGCAAGGAAGGGGATCGAGTCCCACACCTCCGGCGCCGACGCGCCCTCCGGCACCACATTCTGTGGGCCGATGCCGCCAAAGCGGAAGCCGTTCGCGTGCGCAATGTAGCCGACGAAGCCGGCCATCGCGATGCGGCCGTGCTTAATCTCGGAGTGGCGCAGCCAGCCTGCGCGCGGAGGGACGGCGATGGATCGGCGCCTCACTTCGTCTCTCTTCCGACTGGCTGCCGCCGTGAGGGCGGCCGCGCGCACCGATAACGGCGTCCTGGTCCTGGCCCCAGAGCGGCAGATCCGCCAGGCCAAGCGGGTCCCAGTACCCCACCACTGGGTTGCACTCCTTCGCGAAGGCTGCGCGGAAGAAGCGGCTGCGGTCAGGGAAGCTCTGTGCAGTGCCGAGGGCATCGGCCGGCGGTGTCCGTGGTGGGTTGTGGTGGCCGGCGGCGGAGTGTGTGCTGCTGAGGCATGGCGGCTGCGCGCACCCTCCAGGTCGGCCTTGGCCGACATGACCGGGCCGCTCACGGCCGCGCGGGGCGCGACAGCCGGAGCAAAAGAGAGCGACGATGAGGTGAGAGCGAGCATCCTGCTAGGGCGATCTCAGTGCTTCATTTGGGCTTCACGCAAGCTAGCTGTGAATTCGTGTGCTGGCGGAGAGAGGGCGGGAGCGCAGGCGGGTTTCCGCAGGTCGGACCTTAAAGCGTTGTAGATCCCTGGGCGAGGGTGGTGCAGAGGGCTTTGTGTCGGTGTCAAGCCATATCCACATCTCGATCTTCTATCCCCTTCGGTGCGAGACCGACGATTTCTGTCTCGTTTCTGGGGATGGAGCTTGGAGGACAGATGGGAGCCAGAGCTAATTCTTTTCATAAAGAGAGCCGCCCATCCAACGCGGGCGCGCCAGGCCATGGGCTGCTGCGAATCCTGCTTTGGAGGCGGCGAGAGCTCTTACTCCGACCCGGTCGCCGACGCCGCCGCTCGTCGTGCCGCAGCTGAGGCTGCCGAGCGCCGCGCGCAGCAGTACGCCAACTCGGCGCACGGCCGCGCAGCGCAACGGCAGGCGCAGGAGATGGACAGAGAGCGGAAGCGACAGATCGCGGGACAAAATACAACACCCGCGATGACGGCGGCGGACTGGCTCAACTAACCAGTCAACGAGCAGCGCCACGTTTGCGGGACGCCCTCACGCGCACCTGCATCCGCAGAGACATGGGCTAGGGCCTTGAGATACATGCGCCGCAGGGTAGGATTCTAGACGGAGGCCGCTTCTTTACTGGCGTCACCCGCGAGGTCACAGGCTGACAGGTCTGAGGTCAGTGACAGTCGTCTCCGTACTCCGACGGGACTTTTTGATTTTGTTTTTTCTGTTGTGTGTTGCGCTCTCAAACTCACCTTCACTGTTCACACTTGAATTGAACCGTGAATAAACCGCGTCTCGCGTCAGACGCACAGACCAGGGCGGCATTTCTCACCAGAGCATCGCCCTACTCTATACACAGGAGAAGAAAAAAGACACGCACACACGCGACACGGCTGTGAGATCTGGGTGAGGGGGTGTGATCTGTGGCGGTGAGGGTCCGCGACCGCCCGCAGGCGCATTTTGTATACCGGGCACATACCGAGGCGGTGCCCGGTATAGACGGCTGTACACCACATGCACGACTCACCTCACGGCATCGCTCGCAGCAGCGGTCCGCGACGGGACCTCTCCGGTCGCGGCGCAACACCCCTGCCCCTGCCAACTTTGCTGCTGCCCCTGCTGCTCCTGCTGCTGCCGGAGCTTGGCCAGAGTCGCCTCGACGTCGGCGAGTGCGGCGCGTATGGCGCGCCCCTCTTCGCTGCTCGCGTCCACCCGCGCCACCCCCTCGCGCAGCGCCGGCAGCAGCGCCTCCACCCTCCCACCGATGGAATCTCCGCCGAGGTCGCGGAGCAGCGGCTCGGGCGGCGGCTCGGGCGGCGCGGCGGGCTGCCTCGCGGCCGGACTGTGGGGGGAGGAGGACTGCTCCTCGAGGGGAGAGGGCCTCTCGTGGGGAGGGGCCGCCCCGCCGCCCGCGAGGCGAGAGGGAGGCGGCAGCGGCGGCGGCAGCGGCGGCGGCAGCGGCGGCGGCGGAGGCGGCTCGGGGAGGCGGCCCATCTGGTGGAAGGGGTAGATCTTGCCT
>NW_005199770.1:289022-290727 GCF_000372725.1 Emiliania huxleyi CCMP1516
ATGTATCTATGTCTATCAGTCACTTGATAGCTCTGGACTGTGTTCGCGCCGAGGGTTGGTTGCAGTGCTGAGATAGAAGAAACCCTATAACCGCAGGAAGGAGAGAGGGGGGCGGCGCGCGGCGCGGCGGCGCGGCGGCGGCAGAAGAGAGGGGGAATTTTGTACTCGTGACTATCTCGGCGCAGCGGACCAAGCACAACGACCACGCAGGGGCAGAGCGGCGGCCGCCTCGGGGCAAGTGCGCGCGCTGCACAAGAGCGCTCGGAACCGGGGTCCGCAGCCTTTCCCGCGCTCTGGAGAGCGGCTGCGCGCCGCTCTAGTTGGCCCAGAGGTTGCCGATGGTCCAGAGGCTCGTGTCGGGGCCCGTCGGCAGGAAGGGCTGCATGTAGTCGCCGTCGTAGCTGGGGATGATGCCCGAGAGGGCGGGGACGGAGCCCGGGATCTTCGACTCGGAGAGGAAGCCTGCGGCGGGGGCGCGGGGGCGTCGGCGGCGGAGCGCACGCGTTCGCAGCGCGTCTATCGCTGCGTGGCACTGCCGGCACCGGCCCGGCACCCCCGCCCAGTGGGCTCTAAGAGTAGGGGGGTTGGGGGAGTAGTGGCGTCGCGGGCGCGCGCCGAAGAGGCCCAGCATCGCGAGGCGGCCGTTGTTGGTCTCGGTGACGAGCCCCTTTGCCTTCTTCTCGGGCGACGCGTTCTTGCTCCACTTGAACGGGTCAAAGAGGTTGAGTGGCATCGGGTGCACGTTGGCAGAAAAGGTGGGGAAGTAGCCGGGCTTGCCGCCGCGCATGTAGTGCTGCGGGCGCGGTGGGGAGGGGGGGGGGCAAGGGATGAGCTCTCGCCGCCGTCTGCCGCACGCCGCGCGAAAGCTGCCGCGAGGCTGCAGCCGGCGCGAGGCCGACAGCTGTGGGGGCGACGGCGCCTTCATGCCGTCGGCGGCGAGGAAGTTCTTGTCCTCGGAGATGTGCTCGAGGACGCCGATCGCGCCGATGATCTGGAGCTTCGCAAGGAAGGGGATCGAGTCCCACACCTCCGGCGCCGACGCGCCCTCCGGCACCACATTCTGTGGGCCGATGCCGCCAAAGCGGAAGCCGTTCGCGTGCGCAATGTAGCCGACGAAGCCGGCCATCGCGATGCGGCCGTGCTTAATCTCGGAGTGGCGCAGCCAGCCTGCGCGCGGAGGGACGGCGATGGATCGGCGCCTCACTTCGTCTCTCTTCCGACTGGCTGCCGCCGTGAGGGCGGCCGCGCGCACCGATAACGGCGTCCTGGTCCTGGCCCCAGAGCGGCAGATCCGCCAGGCCAAGCGGGTCCCAGTACCCCACCACTGGGTTGCACTCCTTCGCGAAGGCTGCGCGGAAGAAGCGGCTGCGGTCAGGGAAGCTGTGTGCAGTGCCGAGGGCATCGGCCGGCGGTGTCCGTGGTGGGTTGTGGTGGCCGGCGGCGGAGTGTGTGCTGCTGAGGCATGGCGGCTGCGCGCACCCTCCAGGTCGGCCTTGGCCGACATGACCGGGCCGCTCACGGCCGCGCGGGGCGCGACAGCCGGAGCAAAAGAGAGCGACGATGAGGTGAGAGCGAGCATCCTGCTAGGGCGATCTCAGTGCTTCATTTGGGCTTCACGCAAGCTAGCTGTGAATTCGTGTGCTGGCGGAGAGAGGGCGGGAGCGCAGGCGGGTTTCCGCAGGTCGGACCTTAAAGCGTTGTAGAT
>NW_005199770.1:290827-292625 GCF_000372725.1 Emiliania huxleyi CCMP1516
CGCGGAGAGGCCGGAAGGTAATAGGGGCTGAAGAAGGGACAAGGCATGTTCGGGGAGCGAGGGATAGCATGAGCACCAGCGGCGGGCGAAAGAGCGGAGGAAACCGCAACGGGGAGCGCCCGAGTTGAGACGCCAACCAATCGGGGAGTATCCCGCCTTCTCGCGCTCCGGGGGTGAGAGAGGCGGGCGTGCGAGAGCAAGTAGACGTACTCGTGGCGCAGGAGTCTCTCTCCGCCGCCTCTCTCCGCCGCCTCTCTCCGCCGCCTCTCTCCGCCGCCTCTCTCCGCCGCCCGTCACGCTGTTTGAGGGGAGCGGGCGCGCCGCCGGGCGAGGGGCGGGGCTCCCGTGTGGACTGCAGCCTCTCGAGGGCCGCCTGCAGCCACACGTGCCCGCGCGGCACCACCACCTCGTACGAGCTCGCTCCGGAGCTCACCGCCTCGTCTGGAGCGCGGAGGAGGGGCGGAGAGCCGAAGGCCTATCGCACCGCGCGCGATGTGAGGGCGTGTGCGGAGGGACCCTCTCTCCCGCACCGGACTGGGCGAGCGCCATGAGCGGACGCAGGTGGCCGGGCGGAGGACGCACAGTCACCGTCTCGCCTATAGTCTCGCTGCTCCGCCTCGCCTCCGCCGCCCTCGCCCTCGCCGCCGCGCCAGGGGTGGCAAATCTGCGCCGGGCAACCCGTGCACCCGCTTGCAGATGGTCTGGCTGGGGTTCGTGGGCGAAGTGGAAATGATCACCGCGCCACGCAGCCGCGCGTTGTCCCCACTCAGCGCCTCGCTTGCCCAGCGGTACGTCGCAAACGGCACGGTCAGCACGATGTCGCCGCGCGACCCGATGGTCGGCATCATGGAAGGGCCGACACACTGGGTGCTATTGGCGACGTAGTTGGTCACAAAGGCACAGAAGGCGCCAAACTGAAGCAGATCGATCAGCTGGGCACCCTCTTCGGCCCAGCCGCCACCCTCTGTGCACTCACCCGATTCGATGCCGCTGGTGCCGCTGGTGCCGCTACGACCAGCGTCGTCGCCGCTGCTCGCGCGGGCTGAGGAACCGCTGGGACGCGTCGCTGCCGGCGGAGGCTCGAGCTGCGGCGGCGGCAGCGGCGGAGGCGGCGCAGGTGGCGGAGGCGGGTGCCCGACAGCTGCGGTGTTAGTCGCCGCGAGACCCGATGAGCCGAGCTCCTGGACCGGCGCGCGCAGAAGCGGCGGAGGCCCGACGAGGCCACTAAGGCAGCGCACGAGCGCAGAGCCGCGGCTCGCGGGCCGTCGGCACACAAGCCGCGCGGACATAGAATTCCTATCTAGTGGCTTGTCGGCAACAAAGAATTTCTGCGAGTGCTCCAAGTGCTCTTTCTTTCTTTCTTTCCGCAGAGGCGCAGTGGAGTTGGGATTCCACCGTGCAACTCGTGCGCAGTAGATGGAGCGGGGAACACACTCCACAGAGGTCACAGCTCTAAAAGCCCCACGCACAGTTTGGGTCTAGCGCCCTGCCACATCAAAACGTACTCGCATTTTGCGACGCGCCCCCCTCGTGTTGACTTTTTGCCATCATGCCGACGCCTCGTCTATGCCATCAGGCCGACGGCGTGAACGAGAGCTTTCGTGGTGCGCGTGGTGGTCTCGGCGGCGATGGAGGCACCTCGAGTAGTACCAGTTGCCGCGGGGGGCGAGGCGGAAGTGGTGGCAGAGGCGATGGCGCCAATACAACGGGAGGCCGCGGTGAGTATGACGGGGGGGGCTGCGAGGGAAGCTGAGGGTGTCGCGGCGGTAACGAAGGCTGCGGCGAAGGAGGGGGAAAA
>NW_005199770.1:292725-295107 GCF_000372725.1 Emiliania huxleyi CCMP1516
GGCGCTGACCACCGCGACTGGCGCCATCACAACTCCAAACGCAACGAGCGTGATATCGAGGGCGCGCCCCTCGCCGTACCGCGGCTTGCACAGCCGCAAGTGGAACCAGCCGGGAAAGATGAAGGCGAGCGGCACCGCGCACAGTCCGCCGGCGAGCCCCATCAGGTTCTCGTACGGCGCGTAGAGCGAGCTGGCAAAGGCGGCGAGGACCAGGCAGGTGCGCGCCGCGCAGCAGGGCAGCAGGCCGCTCTCGTCGGAGAGGCCGAGCTTGTCCTCGAGAGCGACCATCGCGGGGAAGAACTGGAGCGGTTAGGTGAGCACGACGGTGAGCACCTGGTTGGCGGGCCGTGGACGCGTCGTGTGCGTGGCGTGGGCCGAGGCGGGCGCGCGAGGCGGGCGCACGAAGGCGGCGCGGACGCCGAGCGCCGCGCCGCCGTTCAGGTTGAGGGTGACGAAGGTTGCGGTCGCCTGGGCAGGCTTCCGACGGGGCGGTGAGAGGGATGGCGCTGCGACGAGGCAAGAGAAGGAGGCGAGAAGGTGCGGTGACAGAGCGCGGCGAGGGAGGACAGGCGTGAGAGCGAGATGAGAGACAGAGAGCCAGCTGGGGAGAAGCGGGAGAGGCGGGGGAGCGAGGGCGGGGGAGAGGGAGAGGGCGGCGGGGGAGATGGCGGCAGCAGGCCTCTCCAAACGCGACGTACGAGCAGATCCCGAAGACGAGGAAGGCGACGGTGCCGAGGGCCATGCACGCGACGATCATGCGTGGGAACGCCTCCGGCTCGCTCATCGCCTCGCGTACCGGCAGCACGATGCCGATCCCCTCGAAGGCCACCACGGCCTGCGCGGCAAAGAGCAGCGTGCCGGGACCGAACCTCGCCGTCCACGCAACCTCTCCGACGTGCTCGAAGTGGCTCTGCACGAGGTCCGTGCCGATGAGCGCGAGGATGACCGCGACGGTGCACCACAGCACCAGGTTTGCCACTGCACGGGACGCCGCGGGCTGTCACGGATGTGAACGGCGGCGGCGGCTCCGGCGCTCCGGCGCTCTGCCGCACCGAGCATTGGCCAGCCTAGGCGATGTATGTCTCTCACCTGGAGGGGGAGGGAGGGGCTGGCGCGGGCGACACGGGCCGGCTGCAGCGTCCGGCCACCGCGTGCCGGAGACTAAGCGCCGCGCGTCTACTGCCGGCTCGCCCAGCAGTACGGCACGAGAACAGGCAGCTGGACGAGCGTGAGGAAGGTGACGGAGGGCGGCAGCGGGAGGAGCGACTCGAGGACGGCGCGCGTGTTGGTGGCGATGAAGATCGGGTACGAGACGCAGAACAGGAACTGCGAGGCGACGAGGCACGAGTCGACGATGACGTACCCTGCCGCGCCCGCCGCCTGCCGGCCGATCTCCGCAAAGGCGCCCTTGCTCACGCTGCTGAGCCTCTGGCCGCGGAGGACCGCGTCGTGGCACTCGAGCAGCTGGAACATGCCTGCTCGGAGCGCGACAGGGCGGCGGTGGGGAGGCGCTGCCCTTCTGCGAGCCGCTCTTGCTGCAGAGCGGTGCCGGCAGCCGAGAGGACGCCCACGACTGCAAACATCACCGACGCAAAGAGCACGCCCACCTGAGGAGGCATCGGCCGCCGGTGAGGCCGGTCCGTTCCAGGGCGTGTCGGGACGCGGCCGCAGGCGGCGGGGCGGAGCTTGCGCAGGAGGCGGCGGTGAGGCGCCGGCGGTGGCGAGGGCGGCAGGGGGCGAAGCGGCGGTGGCGGAGTTGGGGGTGGCGGCGCGCAAGCCCTGGCCCAGGAAGCGACGACGCACATTTGCTTGAGCTCGCTAAACTCGGTGCCTTCATCGCACACGGTGCTGCTCACCACACAACGCTGCCTAGCGACACTCCACTCGGTGCCACTGCCACACCAACTTGCATCAGGGTGGAACAGCGGCGGCGGCGGTTGCGACGACGGGATCCGCAAAGGCTGTGAAGGCGGGTACTCGCGGCAGCACCCCTCGCACTGTGGACGCAGCGGCATATCAGGCGGTGTTGGCGAGAGCGGAGGTAGCCCCGATGGTGGAGGCGGCGAGGGTGGCAGTGGAGCGGTAGGGGGCAGAGAGGACGGTGGAAAGGGTGGCAGCAGCGGTGGCGGGTGCGACGGTGGTGGCGACAAGGGTGGTGGCGGCGAGGATGGTGGCGGCGATGGCGGCGGCGGCGAGGGCGGCGGCGGCGAGGGCGGCGGCGGCGAGGGCGGCGGCGGCGAGGGTAGCGGTGGCGAGGGCGGCGGCGGCGAGGGTGGTGGAGGACTCGGTGGCGGCGGGGAGGGCGGTGGGGATGAGGGTGGCGGCGGCGAGGGTGGCGGAGGTGAGGGTGGCGGCGGCGAGGGTGGCGGAGGTGAGGGTGCG